>NW_027195384.1:0-202134 GCF_038502225.1 Cherax quadricarinatus
CCACTAAATAATTTTTTCATAATTATGCCCTTTGGGAAAAATAGGTAATGACAATGAAAGGTAAGTTTTTGGTAATGGGAACTTGTTGTTGTTACAGGTGAAAACAGGTGGTTCCCCAAATAGTTATGGGAAATTCTTGACAGGGGTTTTACGCAGATACCCTTACCCTGTCCACCTTAATTGTTAATAAAATATAAAACATTTTTAATTTCATCCTCAGATGGATCTGATTCAAAAAATTTATTTTAAAAATGTAAAAGTCTGAATTAATTATTTTCATCGTTGGTAAATAACCCAAATTTTGACCTCAAGATCACCCAAAATCTATGTTTGACCCAAAGTTAATTATACAGACTGAAATTAGTTTTTCCCTAATTTGTAATCTTAGTCTGAAAAGACTGAAACTGAGTTTTCAAACAAGCCATTTTAATGGTATATTGAAAATTCAGCCCCACACTTAAATTTTTAAAAAACACTGTACTGCTAAAACAGCTGTTTTTTGTTATGTGTCAGCAATAATGGGATTTTGGACACTACTGACCTCGGGTCAAACCATAAAGGGGTTACAGCGTCTTTTCCCCTCGTTTTTAAAGGCGATTTTTGTTTGCTGTGTCAGCCTGACCACGATGATTTCGAAAATAAGACTTATACACTTCATTCACTATACACTATAAATGTCACTGTATAACTGTAAATCACACGTGAATATTACTTATTTATTTATTTATTTTTTTATTTCCAATTTGAGCACATAAAACAGAGGTAAAAAAAATCAGATAAGGAGCATGCCAAAGCCACTTATACTATGCATAGCATTACGGGCATTAAAATTAACTTAAGATTAACAAAAGCAATGATGAAATCAGTAAAAAAAACAAATGTAAACAGATTACTATAATGCAAAATTTGGGAGTATTACAAAGACAGGTCATATGGTTGCTTTCCCAAGTCATATGAAGGATTCTGTTGGGTAGTGTTTTTAAAAAAATAAAAAGTTAGATTGGTTTGGGTTTTTAACTTTTTATGTGATAAAATTGTGAGAAACATTTAAAGATATACAATTTTTTGGTTCAGTTATTCAGTATTTTTTTGGGTTTTTTGGGTGAGTAAGTGATTTTTTGAGAAGAGACTTGAATTTATAAACAGGTAGTGTTTTTTTTATATTTACAGGTAATAATTTAGTTTTGGGGCCCTTTTTTATGTGCTTTTTGGATTTTTATAGTGTGAGATGGACACGAGGAACATAAAAAAAGTGATCGGGCATTGTGTTATGGTCATGTTTCTGTTGAGGTTGGCAAGGAAAATGTTTGAGGGGGGGGTTTAAATATCAGAGTTAAGTGTTCTATGTATGTAATAGGTGTAGTAATAAGTATGGATGTTTTGTATGGTGAGTGGGTTTTGGTGTATTGAATATTGGTGGAGTGTGCTGCCTGTAGTGAGAAATTTGTTATCATTCTAACTGCAGCCTTTTTTTGGGAAATTGGTGGTCTGAGATGGTTTTGTTGAGCCACATGCACAAATTCCATAGATGAGATGGGGGTAAATAAGGGTGATATGGGGCCCAGGGGGCGGGGACTGGGGAACATAGTCCCGTATTTCGATAGTATGCCTAATTTTGGGAAAATTTTTTCTTAGAAATTTTTTTATATGTGTATAAAAATTTTTGAGTCTATTATCAAGGTGGTTTCCCAAGAATTTCCTTTTGTTAGTTTTGGATGGGTGATCCATTTATCATTATGTTAAAAAGGGACATCTGTGGCTCTGTTACCAAACTGAATGAAGTAGGTTTTGTCAATGTTTATGTAAGTTTGTTAGTCCTCGCCAGGTAGATTTTTTCTGAAATTGGTATTTCAGTAATGGCAAAGCGTGACTGGGCTGGGGTGAAAAAGGGCGATGTAGTGTCATCTGCAAAAAATTTGGGTTTGAAAATTAAAAAAGCTTTTGGGAAGGTCTTTTATGTATAGGAAAAGAGAAGAAAAGGGACACTTCCTGTGGGACACCAACTGTAATTGGTTGTGCGGGAAGAGTTTCCCCCATTTGCGTACACAAAATTGGGCTTCTGTTGCTGAGGTATGACTTGAGGTAGGGAAGTGCCCTCTTATCCATAGTGGGGAAAATTTTTCGGGAGCAAGTCATGGTAAACTGTATCAAAAGCTTTACGAAGTCAATGAAGACCCTTATGGGACCCTTTTTTTTATTGCAGTGTAGGGTTGTTCTAGCATGTATAATAGCATCATTAGTTTTTTTATTGGGCCTGAACCAAATTGGGCAGGGGTTAGTTTTTGGGGGAGATAAGGTAGGAGTAGATTGTTTATAAATTTAAATTTTTTCGAAGTTTTTTGGAGGGGGGTGTAAGTTGGATATTGGCCATGGTTATTCAACTCTTTTGGTCTCCCCCCTTTTTGTGGAGGGGGTTTGCCCCTTTTCCCTTTTGAGTACTGAAAAGGGAAGGTGGAGGATTCAATGGATTTTTTAAAAGGGAGTGTTGCAATGATTGGTGATAGCACTTTGACACTTTTTGTATAAAAAAATTTTTGGTATTTAAATCTCCTGCCTTTTTTTTTATGCGTTGATAAAAAGGGGAGACCGTATGGGTTAGTCGGAGCTAGGAACAGTGTTTTGGGGTAGTTCCCGGTGAGGTAGTCATTTGGTGGGGTATCGGGAGCTTGGGTTTTTTATTGGAAGGTTTTGTCCTATAGTGGGGGAAGAAATCATTGAGCCCTTTTTCTGTTTCTGTTGGGGGGATTTGGGGGGTTCATCTGATTTTGTAATTTTATTTCGCTATTTTGTGATATTTTTTTTGTTCCCAGAATTTCTGATAGGGTTTTCCAGGTTTTTTTTATATCCCCTGAATTTGGGATAATCTGTTCCCCTTAATAAAATTTTTTCCCCTTTTTATCAGGCTGGTTGGGTTTGGGAGGGGGTAATTTTTTGTTTGGTCTCGGGGTTATGTGACCCATTCTGTACTTTTTTTCATATTGGTGTTTTGTTTATGTATTTGAGAATGCTGGGTGTTACCCAGGGACTGTTAGTCTCTTTGCTTTCATCTGTTTATTTTTTTAGGGCAGTGCTTTTTTAAGAGGTTTTTTTTTTTTAGAAAATTATTAATACATTCCAATATCTGTATAGGTTTTTAAACTATGTGCCAATCAATGTTTAAATATTGGTTGTGAAGTTATTAATGGCTGCCTCATTGGAAGTCTTTAAGGTGACTTTAGTAGTGTCTTGGGGTAGTTTCCCAAAAGTTGTTATAGAAAGTAGGGTGGGGGTCTGGGTATTATCTGTAATTTGCCTGGGTTTTAAAAGGGGGGGGGTGTTGGTCCCGATGTGGGGAAAGTAGGGGAAAAACTAGTCTCTGTAACTCTTGTAGGTTTTTTTACTGTTTTGGGGGTAACATCAGTTATCAAAAGGGTTTGTTTTAATTCAGTAACGGGGGGTCCTGGGGCTTCGGGGGATTTATATTGAAGTCACCTGGGGAGTAAAAAGGGGATCTTTGTTCATCGTGCATCAGTTATCAAATTCCAGATTTTGACTAAATTGGTTAATGTTTTACTGTGGAACTCTGTAGATCTTTTTCAATGTGAGAGGTTTTTTTAAGGGCTTTGGGTTTGAATTTGGGTATTATATATTCCCCTGTTTTATCCCTTGTGCAAGTATTAGTGATACATTCTAGTTTTCTGAAATGATATGGCTGTGCCACCCCCCTTTTTGGGCTGGCCTACAGTTGTGTATGGCTTTTAACCAGGAATAAAGACATCTGGGGCTATCAGGCTTTTTGCCAGGGTTTTAGTTAGTGTAATGATGGACATAATTTGGGATGTAAGGGAATTTTTAATGCTATGAATAACGTAAACCTTGAAAGATCTGATATTGTAGTTAAAGATAATTTTTTTGTTGTTGGCACTGAGAAGTGCCTTTTATTGGGTTTTCAGTGTAGTAATTACAGTAACTGTTTGATTTTATTTAAGTCATTAAATAAGAGGTTGGTATCAGGGTCAATGCTTTTAAACATAAAAATTTGTAGTGAATCTATAGTTTGAATTAAGTATAAAACAAAATAAATAGTCTTAAACTAAAAAAAACATGGATTATTTAACAAATGAAAAAAAATGGGGCTAGGGGCCAAAAAACAAATAAAGGTGATCAAATAGTGGAGCTTGGGAATATGATAGTAGGTAGTACTATAAAGGTAATTTTTTTAAAATTAGAATTATAGTATAAAAAATTTTAAATAAAAGGAAAAATAGGTTGTGGGGAACAAAAAGTGGTAATCAAAAAATGAGTTTTGGGAAAATAATGGCAAAAATTTTGAACTTATTCTCTTTTAGCACCTGAGAATGGGACCCCTTTATTATTTTAACAATTGTGAATATATAAACTAAGGTAGTTATATAAAGCTAAAAAAAAGGAGAAAATATATAGGGACCAAAATTAAGTAATGGTAAGCAGTTAAATGGACAGATGGTAAATTATAATATAAACTTATTTTTTATTTTTTTTTTATCACACTGGCGTTCCCCCCAAGGCAGGGGGGCCAAAAAAATTTAAACATTCACTCCATCACTGTCTTCCAGAAAGGGGGGGTTTACACTGTTTTTAAAAATACAACATTCCCCTCCCCTTTAGAGTGCAGGCACTGTACTTTCCCCTCTCCCGGACTCAAGTCCGGGCCCCCCCGGGTTTCCCCGAATCCTTCATAAATGTTACTTTGCTCACACTCCAACAGCCCGTCAAGTATTAAAACCCCTTTTTCTCCATTCCTCCTATCAAACAAACCCCATCATTCCTCCTGGAAGTCCCAAACCCCACCAAAAAACCCCCTTCCCCCCTTTCCCCCAACCTTTCCTAGGGCCCACCCCCTACCCCGGGGCCCTTTCCCTTTCCCCTCAGACTGATACCCTTGAAGTCATTCTGTTTCGCCCCCTTTTCTCTACATGTCTGAACCCCCCAACCCTTCCCCAGCCCTCTGGGGCAACAGTTTTTTGGGAATCCCCCACCCCCTCCTAACTTCCCAAAATCGAATTCTCTGCATTATATTCACACCCACATTGCCCCCAGACATGACATCTCCACTGCCCCCCAGCCTTCTCCCCGCTGCAACATTTTCCCACCTTCACACCCATATAAGGCGTTGGAAAACTTACCTCATACATCCCCTCTTTGCCTCCAAAAGGGCAAAGTTCTTTGTCTCCACAGACTCCTAAATTACCCTCACTCTTTTTTCCCTCATCAACCCCCGATTTTACCTCATCTTTCATTGACCCATCCCTTTTCAGCCCCCCCCAAATATCTGAATACGTTCACCTCCCCCCATTCCCCTCCCTCCCAAACTGATATTCAATCTTTTTATCCTTAATCTTTTTTTTATCCTCATAACCTTACTCTTTCCTGTATTCACCTTTTAAATTTTTTTCTTTGCCCCCCTACCAAAATTTATCCACCAATCTCCCAACTTCTCTTCAGGAAACTCCCAAGAGCACAGTGTCATCAGCAAAGAAAAAAACTGTGACAACCCCACTTTTTGTGTGATTCTTTTTCTTTTTAAATCCACGCCTCTTTTCCAAGACCCCCGCATTTACTTCTCACAACCCCATCCATAAATATATTAAAAAAAGTGACATCACATCCTTGTCAAAGGGCCCTCCTTTACGGGGAAAAAAATTTCCCCTTTTCCTGCATACTCAAACCCGGCCTCACTACCCTTTCCGTAAAAAACTCTTCCCGCTTTCGTAACCTACCTCCCCCCACCCAACATTTTTAACATCTGGCCACATTGCCCCCTATCCACCCTGCCCATGTTTTTTTTCCAAATCCATAAATCCCAAAAAGATCTTTTTTACCCTTTTTCCAAATACTGTTCATTATATGTTTCACTGTAAACACCTGGTCCACCCCCTTTCCCCTTTTCCTAAAGCCCCTTGTTCATCTGCTATCCTATTCCCCTCTTACTCTTAATTTTTTTCAATTATAACTCTACCATACACTTTCCCAAAATTTAACCCCAACAGACTTATCCCCTATAATTTTACCCCTTTTTTACCCCCTTTGCCTTTATACAAAGGAACTATGCATGCTCTCTCCAATCCCTATTTACCTTACCCTTTTCCATACATTTATTAAATAATTGCCCCAAAACCACCCCAAAAATATATCCCCCTGCTTTTAACATTTCTATCTTTATCCCATCAATCCCGCCTTCCCCCCTTTCATTTTCCCTTTGCCTCACAAATTTCCCCCACACTCACAACTGGCTCTTCCCCCTCCCCCCCCAAAAATGTTTTCCTCCTTGCCCCCATACACCAAACCCCAGCTTCCTATCTTCATCAACATTTAACAATTTCTCAAAAAATTTCCCCCATCTTCCCAATCCCCTAACTCTCCATTTAATAACTCTCCCCCTATTTTTAACTGACAAAAACCATTTTTTTTCTGGCTTTTTTAACTTGTTAATCTCCTCCCAAAATTTTTTATTTTCAACAAAAAATTTTTTTGAAAAATCTCCCCACTCTCTCATTTTTCTCTCTTTTTCATTTTCTTCACCCCCTCTCTTCCTCTCTCTTTTTCTCCATATACTTTCCCCCCTTGCATCACTTCTACTTTGTAAAAACTTTCAAAACAACTTTTCTCCCATACTCTCTTTACATCATTTCCCCCAACCCCTTTTTCCCTCCTGCACCCACTTTCCTGTAACCACAAACTTCTGCTGAACACTCCCAACACTACATTTTTAATCCTACCCCCTCCTCTTTGGCCCCATTGCCCATGTTTTCATTTGCCCATTTTATCCTCCAATAGCTGTTTTTATCTTACCCTAACTGCCCCCCTTTTTGTTTATAAACCTTCACCCCCTCTCTTCCCGATCTTCTATTCTCCTTGTATCCCCTCCACCTTTTACTCCCCAGTGTAGCTACAACTAGAAAGTGATCTGATATATCCCGTGGCCCCTCTAAAAACCTGTACATCCTGAAGTCTACTCAGCAGTCTTTTATCTCCAATACATAACCCAAACCCAAACTCCCTTCATTTCCTTCACATCATACCTTGTTATTTTTTTTATCCTTTTTTCAAAAATTTTTACCTATCCCAAACCCCCTTTCTATAAAAAGTTCAATAAAAGGGCCCCATTATCTTTTTAACCTGGCACCCCAAATTTACCTACCACCCCTCTCAAAAATTTTTCTCCTACTTTAGCCTTCAGGCCCCCTACCACAATTACTCTCCGGGTTTTAAAAGGCTCCTGTACTTTCCCTTTAAACATCCCCCAAAATCTCTCTCTTTTTGCATTTTCCCCTCTTCTCCAGGTGCATTAAAGCTTATTATGACCCCCTTCTGGGATCCAACCTTTCTTTAATCCACATAATTCTTGAATTTACACATTCATATTCTCTTTCTCCTTCCATAACTGATCATTTAACATTCCCTTCCCCCCTTCCTTTGCTCTAACCCCTCCCCAGATACTCCAGATTTAATCCCATTTTTTTCCCCCACTGAAACTCTCCTCCCCCTTCAGCTTTGTTTCACTTAGGCCAGGACATCCAACTTTTTTTCTTTCCCTCATCAGCAATCATCTGTTTTTTGTCATCCGCACTACACCCCACGCACTTTTAAACAACCCAGTTTTAAAAGTTTTTTCTTCTTTTTTTTTTAGTAAATGTATACAGGAAAAAAGGGGTTTTTTTCCCCATTGCCCCGGGCTTTTAGTCGCCTCTTTGACACCCCTTGGCTTAGGGAGGAAAAAATTTCTTTTCCACTTCCCCATGGAAATAGAAGAAAAAAAAAAGGACAAGAGCTTTTTTGGAAAAGGAAAAAAAACCCAGATGTATGTATATTTTATATGATGTGCTTTTGAAGTGTGACCAAAGTGTAAGTGGGGGGTACCCAAAGGTTCCCCTGTTATCTAGCGGTATAAAAAAATTTTAAGGTGGTAGCAATTGCCCCAAAGAGTTGGTATAGGTTGTTGACAAGATAAAGATTAAAATAGATTTAAAAAAAACAAAAAAAAAATTTCAAAATTTAAAAAGTCCCAAAAAGGAATAATAGAAAAAAAATAACAATGGTAATGTCGGGGGTTTTAATATGATGGTAAGATGGTAGACAGGTACCCAGGTACACAGGCCAAGGGATAATAAAAAGGGTTTGGGGGTTGAATATCAAATTTGGGAAAATTTGGAAACAAAATGGGGAAGTATAAAATAATGTTTAATGTACAAAAGTAAAATTGACTTTAGTAAATATGGTGTTTAAAAAAATTTTTAGTAAGTAATAATGATTACAAAAAGTAAAAAAGTAATGTTTATTTCATTCAATATTGCACTGGTAGTTATACTTGAGGTTTTATGGGGAAAAAAGGGGAATTAAATAATCTAGGATAGTAAATTTGGGATTAAAACAGGTAAAAAGGGAATTAGACAAGTAATGGTTATTAAATGTCAAAAAAGTTAAAGTAAATTGAAATTTTAGTAAAAAAAGATATTTATTAATTTTAGTAAAATAATATCAATTGATAGTATTTAAAAAAAAATGAAGTAAAAAAAAATGGGCAGAGAAAGTATCAATTCAACTAATTTTTAAACCCAACAATAGTAAATAAGAAAATCACATAATGATTATGCACAGTAAAATCACAAAATGAGGTAGTTGATTATTTAATTACTAAAAGATTGTACCCAAAGAAATTTGGGAAAAATAATAGAAAAACGACCGCACTATGAGGCTTCAGGTTGGACATTTTCCCGTTATTCTCTGTAAAATTAGTATCCCTGGGAAAACGTGATAGATCATTTTTCATTCGTGATTGTGTACAGTTGACCCCCCATTTGTTTTTCCCAACTAGAATTTTCCCATCCCCTGTGAAGCATTGGTGTTTGTTATTATTCTCTCGCTTAAGTTTTTTAATTTTTACAGGAGGTTTTGACATTTTTTTGGGAAGACACTCGTTTTTTATCCTTTTCTTTTTTTTTACTTACACAAAATAAATTTCACTGTTAATATATATTTGGGCTTTCACTTTATATATAAGTTCCTTTAATATAACAGGTAGATCTATAAGAAACAATCTTGTTTTTAATTTCTGTCTAAAAACATTAAAAACACAGTTATAACTCAGACAAACAAATCACTTGGGGTGTTGTCTTAATCACAATTTCCCAGATTACAGTGGGGGGATTTTATCACCCAGCCCCCTTTTTCTTTGGTGCCCCTTGGGTACCCCCGTTTTTTTTGGGTAAAGCTGGGGCCCCTTTTCTTTGGCGGGCCCATTCTCTGTGATTAGCTGAAGGACCTTTTCTGATTTATATTGTAAAACACAGTTTTTCAGTTTTTTAAAGGGCCGGCTCAAAGGGTTTTTTGTACCTGGTAAAAATTTTGGACCACATTGGTTTTTTCCGGTTGAACCCCAAATTCTTTGAGAATTTTTTACCATATGTTATATAATTTAGGAAACAGTGATAAATGACACAAATGCCACAGCCCCCCTGGAGACGAGGTCAGAACTGTAAAACCCTAAAAATTGGGCTGTCAAAGTACAATTTTTTGTATAAATTTCCCCTAGGTGTTTGTGCATATTTCATTGGGGTGGCTGCGAAATACCTTTTTGGGCTCAAAAAAACACCTTATGCCGATTAAGGTTGATTCAAAATTTTGGGCTCAAGAATTGCGAATCCCCCCATTAAAAAAATTGTAACAACCCTTTCTCTTTTTAAGTGGCTTGGTGTTTCAACACCTTCGACAGGACGGGGGACTTGATAGAAGCTTAATGTCCTTTTTGGGCCACGCTTTCCCTTGTTAGGAAAGCAAAACTGGACACTATGTTCCACAAAAGTCTTTGTTCACAAGTTTACAAGAGAAGCTGATACACTTCAAGTGTTTAATTTTTTGAGACATTGTTCACCAACCCCGATCAGTATCCTGGCTCGTGTCACTCCTAGAGTCAAAATGTTTTTCCCCCCCACGCCCCGCCGCACTGCCCTGCACAAAAAAAAAAGGACCTAGTACCTGCATCCTGTCACCTCCGATGAAGCAAAGCAGAATGTTTTCTTGCTGTTTTAAACATAGACAACAATGTACACTATTTTACTATGGAAAAAAGGGGGAGCAGGATTTTCCAATTGTCCCAAGAAGATGTACTGTCCTTTAAAAATCCCTTTTGGGCCCCCCAAGGAGCAGAGGTCCTTGACTAGTGGATACATCTGTGATCAATTACTCACTCTGCGTAAACAAGAGCCGCCCCTTCTGAGGCTTGGCCACCAGGGCTGAAAAGGGGGAAGGGGTGAAAGGGCTGAAGGGGGGTGATCCCTCCTGGAGAAAATTTTTCCCCATTATGACCTTTCATACATGAAAACCCCTTTAAATCTGTTATTTCCTCCCCCCAAACATCTCCCTTTCTAACCTCAACAGAACCAGGCCCCAACACAAGGAAATCCTTTTTGATGCCTTGTCCATCTCACCTATGCAAAACTCAAAGCAAAAAAAAGGCCCTAAAATCTAATTCATTACCTGTAAATATAAAAAAACACTCCTGTTTATAAATTCAAGTCTCTTTCAAAGATCATTCTCACCCAAAAACCCAAAAAAATACTGAAAACGAAACCCTTTTAAATTGTTTTCTTAAATGTTTTCATAATTATATCAAAAATTTAAACCTAAGACCCAAATCTAACTTGTTATTTTTTAAATACACTACCTAACAGAATACTCCATTCTACTGAAGTACAGCAATGCATGCAACCATATGACCTGCCCTTTGTAATACTCATTTGTGCTTTTCTGTTATCTGTTTACAAAATGTTTTATCACTGATTACATCATTGCTTAGTTAATCTTAAGTTAATTTTAAGCTTGCCTAAGCATGCATACAAGTGGCTTTGGCATGCTGCTCTACCTGTATTTTTTGTACTCTGTATGTATGTTCAATTATTAAATAAATAAAAAATAAATAAATAAATAAAAGTGGCAGATGCAGTTTAATATAGACAAATGCAAAGTCCTAAATGTGGACAGTTAAATAACCATGCCACATATAAACTAAATAATGAGTCTTAATACACGAATTGATTGCAAAAGATTTAGGAGTTCTGTTTAGTAATCAAAAGCCAATACAACAGTGCATTAGTGTTCACAATAAAGTCGGGAATTCTTGGCTTCATATCTAGAAGATAAAAATGAAGTTTTCCCAGGTTGTTCTTCAACTCTATATATCCTTGGTTAGGCCCCATTTAGACTATGCTGCTCAGTTCTGGTCACTGTATTACAGAATGGATATAAATGCACTGGAAAACATACAGAGGAAGATGACAATGATGATCCCATGTATCAGAAATCTTCCTATCAGGATAGACTGAGGGCCCTGAATCTGCACTTTTCAAAGGCATAGAATTAGGGGATATGATCGAGGGGTATAAATGGAAAACAGGAATAAATAAAGGGGATTAAAGAAGGCAAAATTTCCAGCCAAGACAGGACTCGCAGCAATGGTTTTAGTTGGAAAAGTTCAAATTCAGGAAGGATATAGGAAAGCACTGGTTTGGTAATAGAGTTGTGGATGAGGGAACAAACTCGAGTACAGTTATTGAGGCTAAAACGTTGTGTAGTTTTAAAAATTAGTTAGATAAATACATGGGGGGTGTGGGAGGATTGACCTGGTGGGCTGGGTCTGGTGCCATGCTCCTTCCTTGATGGAGGTGACCAGACGGGGTTTTTGGGCTAATAGGGGGGGCATGGACCTGCTCTGCAGGGGTAAAGGCCTGGGTGTTCCTTTCATGTTCTTGAAATCACCCAAAGAAAAAAATCGGGGCCCGAGATTTGATTGCAGTTATCGGGGGAATTTCCCCTTGATACAGTAGGCCCCGCTTTAGGGGTTTGTTTACAGCGCCCGCTTTACGGCATTTCAAATCAGCCCAAAAACTGCAAACGGCCCCCACCGATTTTCTAATAGTCACTCCCCCCCGGGTTTGTTTACATTCTCTTGAGACCCAAGCAAAAGCCTCCATTATGTCTGGAAAAAAAAAATTTTCAAGTTTTTTTAAAAGTTTTTCCCATATTTTATATATTTTGAAATTATACTTATGTACCCCATACCTAAATAAACTTACATACCGTGCTGGGGGCAGGTACACAAAAATCAGAAAGTGTCTTTTGTCTCGAGCGCCCTATTAGTAATGATAATAATAATCTCGAGCTCATTAAATGTCGATATTATGTTAATATAAATATTTTCATTAATATCTAGTATTTTTTCAAAATTTATAATAAACACAATGCATAAATATGAAGATGATAAATAAAACCCACAGTAGAATAAATAAACAAATATGAGATGTGGTAGCAGACGACTTGCACAAATGGCGCCAAAATTGAAATGATAATAATAATAATAATAAAATAATAATAATAATACAGTGCCCCTCGTTTTTCAGAATTAATCCGTCCTGGAGGAGCTACTATAAATGAAATTTACGTTTTTAAATCAATTTTCCCATAAGAAATAATGTAAATACAATTAATCCGTTTCTGACACTCAGAAGTATTAAAACAAAAAATTTTTTACATGAAATACATGTAGTACATAAACAATACAAGGGGAAATGATGAATGAAGCATTAACAGCATAACACTTACCTTTTTTGGGAGATTCTTCTTAGTGTATGGGAGACTGGAGGAGGAGAAAGATTGATTGTTTACATTTTGGGAAAGGGGAACCCCCTTCCAGCAACACCTCAGGTACCAATTGCTTCTCTGGGGTTTTGTTTTCCCTCTGTTTCTTAATGCCACTGGGACCACCCTTGAAGTCACTCTAGTCCTGTCTCCAAAGTAACTGTGGAGAGCTCTTTCTGGTGTCTCTTCTCCCTTCCAAAAGGGGCCCAAGACTTTGTCACTGTACATATTTCTCACCTTCTTTCCCACAGGCTTGGCACTAGAGCTCTTTGGAGCCATAGGTAGCTTATTTAGTACTTTGCAAGCACTAAAATGAGTGGAATATTATGAAATATTAGAGCACTTGAGGACCTTCACTCACTGGTAAACAATGCCAGACTGGCTGGGTAGGGAGGCCTCCCGGCTCACACCAGTGCGTAGTGTCCTGGACGAACTCATTCGAGTCAACCTATGAAAAGCAGTCCATTTTTATACAAAATACCCCCTATGATTGGCAAAATTTACGATTGCGAGAACTACGAAAGCGAGGACCACTGTTTAAAAATAATAATAATAATAATAATAATAATAATAACCACCGAAATCTCATTAAATATTGTATATTACGTTAATATAAATATTTTCATTAATCCATCCACTATATTTTTTCAAAATTATATAATAAACACGATACAAAACATAAAAAGATGATAAATACACCCCACAATAGAATAAACATAAATATGAAAATGTGGTAGCCAGATAACTTGTACAAGTGATGGAAAGAATAACATTTTTCTAACATAAGAAAAAATGTGTTACGGGGGTAACTGTAGAAAATTTTTTCCCTTTCGATGTTTGTGGAAGTTTATTAAAGGATACACAAATACAGTTACATAGATTATCATACATAGCAGCATATGTGTAGGGAACCTGGGATAACCCCAAAAAGTCATAGTGACTTTTTTCCCCCATTGCCTTCACTCGGGAGGGGTCATTTCTTCTAAAATGGTGTTACATGAGAATGGGACTGTTTCCTTTATTTGTTCTACCATATCAATGTAGAGACAACTTGTAAAAATTTGAAACTTGTACACAAACCAGACTTTACACTTTGACCAAAAACTTATTTTCCGCCTGGTTTGTTTACATAGCTCTGTGCCTGTCCTCCCACTCACTCACTCACCACTCCCCACACACACACACACACACACACACACACACACACACACACACACACACACAACACAAAAGCATTTTTTTTGACTGCAAAAAGGGCCCTTTAGACACATTTCCTCACAAGAGGTTACTGAAAAAGCTAGAGGATCGGGCCCCAATAAACGGGAAAAAGGCCGGGGCAATGGATCAGAGAATACCGGGACAGGGGGGGCAACAACCAGTCATGGTACATGACGAGGTGTCGGGATTTGGGCCACAAAAGCAGGGTTCCACGGGGGTCAGTCCTAGGACCGGCTGCCCAAGGAAACCAAAAACGGAAGGGGATAAAACCCCAGAAGTGTCCTTGTTTGCAGATGATGGGAAGTTAATGAGAAGAATCAAATGGATGGGGGATCAGGGGGACTACAAAGAGACCTGTACAGGTTACAAGCCTGGTCCAGCAACTGGCCCCTTTTGAGTTTAACCTGCCAACTGCAAAGTCATGAAGTTTGGGGGAAGGGGAAAAGAAGACCGCAGACACAATATAGTTTAGATGGCCAAAGACTGCAAACCTCCCCAAAGGAAAAAGATGGGTGAGGTAACACCAAAAGCATTCTCCGGGAGGCAAAATCAATCAGATAACTGCTGAAATAGGGGCGCCGGGGAAACCCCACGGATAGTGTTCCAAAATTGAAGGATTCGTTCAAGACCCCTGTATACCATTTCATCGGGCCCCATACTGGAGTATGCAGAAACAGTTTGAATCCACACATAGTCAAGCATGTCAAGAAATTAGAGAAAGTGCAAAGGTTTGCAACAAGACTAGTCCCAGACCCAGGGGGATTGTCCATGAAGAAAGGTTGGGGGAAATGGCCTGACGACACTGGAGGACAGGAGGGTCAGGGGAGACATGATAACGACATATAAAATACTGCACGGAATAGACAAGGTGGACAAAGAGGGGATGTTCCAGAAAAGGGGACACAGAAACAAGGGGTCAAATTGGAAGCTGAAGACTCAGATGAATAAAAGGGGATTTTGGGATTTCTTCAGTCATAGAGTTGTCAGGCCATGGAATAGCCTAGAAAGTGACGTAGTGGAGGGGAACCAAAATAGTTTTAAGGCGGGGGGCCGGATAAAGCTCATGGGGCGGGGGAGAGAGGGACCTAGTAGCAATCAAAAAGAGGGGGGCCAGGACCCAGGGAATCGACCCCTGAAACCAAAAAAGGGGTGAGTACACACACACACACACACACACACACACACACACACACACACACACACACACACACACCCCCTCACTCACCCCTCACCCCACTCTCTCATTTATTCCCTTTTATCTCATTTACTTACTCCTGCCCCTACATTAAGACTACAACTTTTTAAAGGTAAGTAATGAGGAATTTTATAGGGCTTTTTTTATCACTCTGGGATTTTAAATATCATAGAATATATGTGGGTGGAATGGGCCTGGTATGGTAGCCTGGCTGACTACCATACTTTCCACATTTGATTTCTTAAATAAATACTACCATCCACCACGATGCTGTAACACTAACCCAACACGGACGGGATTACCTCATCTTTGTATATATTTCTACTGTTTTCCCCATTATACCTTCTAGAATCTGTATTGATAAAGCCACTGATGGCGAAACATTTTACAATAAAGATTTCCAAATGTTGCACATGTGTTTTAATTTTCAAGTAATGAGTAAACTGTATATGCATTTTATCACTTGGGATGCTTAAATGTAATAGAATATTATGTGTAGGTGGGTGGCCTGGTATGGTAGCCCGCTGATACCATACATACCAATTTGATTTTTTACGATAATTACTACTCATCTCACCCTAAATTAAGACTATAAATATTTTAATGGAATGAGTGCACTGTGCGTGATTGTACTTTTTTTTTTTATGCTTAGTTCTATTCTAACTTAATATTTTTAGGGGTAAATTTGGTTAAATTAGATTTGATGCATTTAAAAGGGGGAAAAAAAGGGTGTTCCATTTTACGGCAATTTCCGCTTTATGGAGGTAGCCGGGAACCCCAACCTGTCGAAAAGGGGGGGCCCTACTGTATATTGAAACCAAGTGATTTGTGATCACTTTCCCCAAGCTCATCATTAACCTCAAGTTTAAATTGGGACTTTTTGTTGGTAAAAAACCGTCAAGCAGATTGTTTCCCAGTTGATTCGCCACAATTTGGGTTCTAAAAACTTAACTGTATCAAGAGAGTCACTAGACTCAAGATTTCCTGTCATATTTTTCCCAAACCAATTTGTCTAAAGGTAAAATTCCCATTATCACAACAGTTTCATATCTAGATGCCTTATGAATTTCTTTCTCATCATAATGGTTTTATGGTGAATAACATCATGACATTTTCCTATTTTCAGTTTTTATGATTTATTAATAGCCCCGTTTATTCTGTTTTGCTGAATGTTTTTTTTTTACAGATTTACCATGAGATATAAACAAAAATCCCAAAAAATGACAGATCTGTCAGACTTTGAAAGAGGTCAATTTTTTCAGGCTTTTTTATGGGTGGTTGTAAGGCAACGAAACAGCGGGACTTTTTGGTGATCAAGAGGACTGTTTTGAAGGGGTTGAGACTTTGAAAAAGGGGGGAAAAACCTCTTCATCAAAGAAAATTTGGGGAGGAAGTGAAAGTTGTCGATGGGGATCAATGAACTCTTTCACGGATTTTTCGGAAGGATCATAAGACTAAAGCACCAAAAAAGCAGAGCAACCCGAAAAACCCACCCAAAACCGTATATATATGTTTTTTCAACATTTGAAAGTATGAAAAAAAAGTAGATCTTTTTTTTTTTTCTACATTTAAAAATGTGAAAAAAATTTTGATTTTTTTTTTTTTGTTATATTTTTAAAAAAATGAAAAAAAATTAGACCTATTTTTGTAGCAAAACACATGTGAACGAGATCTGTTGGACCGTTTAGGGGTTAAGACACCTCCTAACCCATTTTCCCACAAAACTGTGAGAATGGAACATCCTAAAGCTGGTTTTTAGGGGACGGTTGAAATTGGGGAAACCCTTAATATCAAAACCAATGTTGAGAAGTTTTAGAGGGTGTAAAATTCAACAATGGTCCTTAGATCACGGGAAGAACGTTATTGTTCCAACGAAGTCATCTTTCACCTTATTTCCAACATCAGGTCGAGCATACGGGGAGACAGCCAAAAAAAAACATATGACCCCCAACCCCCCTTTTTCCCATCTGTGATGATCGGGGGAGGGTTTTTTGGAAATTTTTCGGCCCAATGGTTCCCCTTCATGGCAGAATTAAAGGTAAGGATTATTTAAACATTTTAGCAGATAAACCCCCTTCATCCTATGATTGCAACACTGTTTCCAGAAGGGAATGCAATATTCCGGACGATAATGAAACCTTCACTTAAACCACCCTCTGAGTGGCATGAGGAAATTCCAGTTGGGTTTAATCTTATAGGGCCCAAAACCCAATTCCAAGATCTTAATAAAATTTGGGAAAATTTTGGGGGGGCTTTTTGGGAAAAAAAGGAGGGGTTGATACCTCCACCTTCATCATTTAAAGGAACTGGAGACTGTTTTAGCGACAATGCCAAACATACCCCTTTGAAACCCATTCAAACATTGTATGAACCCAATACCCCCGTTGAATTCAAGCTCAAAAAAGGTTGATCCACACCATATTAAAATAAATATGTTTGACATTTAAAGGGTTTTCAAAGGGGAAACCCCCGCACATATGCCTCGGGGTTTTTTTCTTCTTTTTTTCTAGTTTTTTGTTCTTGCTTTTTTCCCCATTCCAGGGGGGAAGGGGAACAAATTTTTCCTCCATAACCCAAAGGGTCTAAGGGGCCCCAAATTGCCGGGAGCGAGAAAACCAGTAACCCCTTCCCTGTAAAATACATTAAATTTAAAAGGACAAACTTTTTTTTTATTTTTGCCACCCCCCCTTAAAAGTGAGATACGGCTGGTGCATTGAAAGAAAGAAGATATATAAAAGGAGAGAGAAATATGTTGGAAATTTAATTTAGGGAAATTTTTCCAAAGGAAAATATCCCCTTTATTGGTGAAGAAACCTTTTTAAAATTAAGTAGAAAAAATTTTTTACAAAAATAATTTAAGAGACTACAAAACTAAAATTTTTTGGGGAAAATTTTTTGATAAAACTAGATATATTTGGGGAAGTTATAAACAAAATAAAGCCAAGATTAGCATCTCACTTACGTTGAGAAGGTTATCCCCGGGGCCCAAATTTGTTCTAATTATAAAAAAATTCCTATTTGGGTTTGGAATCAAAAAAATTTTTTGAGGATTAAAGTAAAATGAGGAAAAAAAAGAAGGATTTAGGAAATTGAGAACAGTGCTGGGGAAAAAAAAGGAAATATAAAAAAAAGGTATTAACCCTTTGATCATAACCGATATATACGCCTTGAGGTACCGGGGTTTGGGACGATATATACTAAAATTCTAGCGGGCTTCAAATCGGGCAGGAAAGTTGGGGGCCCACATGTGAGAAAAGGGGGTTGTGGTCAGTGTGCACCATAAAAAAATTGGGAGCACACGGGCATAATGAAAAAAACCCAACCCTTTTTTTTTTAAATTTAAAAATGGATTTTTTATGGTCTATTTTTCATATAGTATTTATGGTTGTATTCTCGTTTTCTTGGTCTCATTTGATAGAATGGAAAACATATTATAAAAATAGATGTTTTGATTGATTTTACTATAAAAAGAACCTAGAAATAGAGCTCAAATTAGGGAAATGTTTGTTTTTTGCCAATGTTAAAAAGTAAAAAATGATGCCATTGTCCAATAAATGTCCAACTAGCCATTCTAATATGCAGTCATGAATGGGTTGATGTTATTTTTTAAAAATTATTAAAGAATTGCAGTAATCTGCATAATAGTAAGTCTTCTATTTTTTGTTTAAAAAAAATTAAAATAGAAAGAAAGGTACATCAGAGGGGCCTGAGACATGACTGATGAACAAAGAAAATGTTTTTTTTAGAGCCGGGAATGTCTGAAATTTTCATTCGGGACCTTATTTTGAAATTGTCATTTTTTTTATTTTTTTGTGAAATTGGCCAAATTGAAAATTTTCTGACCACTTTTATTAGGTAGTTGAAATGGGTAAATGGGCATTTTTGTACTCAATCGATAAAAAAAAAGGGAGTTCTAAAGAAATAGTTTTGAGTTTCGACTGAACAACGGAATTACCCAAAAATAGGGCTCAAAGTGGGGCGAAACCCAATTTGTAAACAGCCCGAGGTCGCCCCAAGGAGCATAATTCCGCGTTTTCCATAAAATTTCTTTTTTTTTTGGTGTCATTAAAATTTGGGGAAAAGATTTTTATTTTTCCCAAAAAAATTTTTTTTTTTTTTTTAAATTTTAAAAAACACCAGGAGACACCTCAGGTTTGGGGGGTTATAAGTCAAAGGGTTAATGATATTTCAGCATGGATTCACAAGAGGCTGGTTTTGGGTTCAACTAATTTATTAACTTTTTCATGTTTTTTGAGGCTGTTGACCACGAAAGAATTTTGATATTATTTACTTAGAGTTAAAAAAAAGGGCGTCCATGGTTTTGGGGGAAAGGGGGTGCTCTGGCCTAATCAGGCTCACAGACAGGAAGCAGGGGTGTCCATAAATGGGGTTGGTTTAAAAAGCATTGGCAAACACTATAACATATTTATTAAAAAAACCCCGGGCCCGGGGGCCCCTTTGATCATTTCTAACTTTAAGAGGTAAAACACATTATATATATATAGGCGGAGAGGAGGGGGACGACGTGACCTGGGGGAATGTCATAAAGAACATAAGAATGGGGGGAACACTGTAGAAGGCCTACGGGCCCATGCAGGTAGGTCCTTATCAAAACAACCCTTACCTATGATGAGGACGGGTAGATTTAGGGAAACCCATGTGCCCTTGTTTTTGGGTTGGTGCTGTTTAAGGGTCATGTATGCCAATTTTTTTTAAAATTTTTTATTTTCCCAGTTTTTGGCTCTATAGTGTGGGGTGACGGCGATTAGTAAATTCTAGGAACCCCTTTGGCCTGGGGTCGGGGGTCTGGGGAGAACGTTTTTTGGCCTCATTCCAGTTCATAAATCCCCCGGGAGTCTTTGGAGGACACAGGATACCTTACATTCTGTTAGAGGATTTCATGTCATTCAGGCGGATTTCAAGATTTTCGCCTGTCTCTGCCAAACATATTTTTGGGACAAAAACCCACGGGGGATAGTGTAGACGCCTGCTGTAGGGGGGGAGGTGGGGGGGCCCCGCTTTGTAGTGAGGTTTTTGATAGATGATGTGTTTATGGTAAAAACGTTGATGTAACTCATAGCAAGTGCCCTAGTATTTTTTAAAAACATCCCCAAATGGGAGTACTACAACTGTTTAGGGGCGGGTTCCCAAAGGGGGGTTTTTTTGGGAGGATAGCTTGTGCCTTGAGTCTGGATCTCGGATGAAGAAAGATGGGAACTGAAGACTTTAAAGGCTTGTGTTAGGTGGCTTTCTTTTTCTAAAAAACAAGGGCGGGAGATGCAAGACCCTCAAGAAGAAGAAAGAGGACTCCTCTCTTAGTGCGGGAGTTCTGAATAAAAGTGTATAAGATCGTCCTTTTTTGGGTAGGTTTTCTATACATTTTGAAGAGAAGTTTGTCACTGTCAGGAGATCGGGGACAGGTAGAACGTCGGGGGGGAATTTTCCATCTTTTTTTAAGTTCAAGTGAAAATTTTATTGATGGTTCAACTGCATTGATCTTGTTGAGAAGGGCCGGGATATTGAGACCCCTCGGATAAAAAACCAATATATCATCAACGTATTTTTGGCCGGGTAACAGTGTTGGGAATGAGGGTTGAATTTTTTGCTCCGGGTTTTTCCACGAAGAGGTTGGCGAAATGGCACTGACCGGGCCCCCATTGCCATCCCAAAGCATTGTTTGTAACAGTTGTCCTGATATTTGGGAAGAAGTTGAAATTAACACAAAGTTCCCCCAGATTGATGAAATCAGAAGAGGAAAGGAGGTCTTTTTTCCCAGGAGCCCCTGTCTCGGAATTTGTTTGGGTGTCAGTGGGGAACGTTGGTAAAGAGGGCTGGGGACATCGAAGGAAGCCATGCTTTGTTTTTGACATTTTGGCGGGAAATTCGGGAGAGAAGGTCACCTGAGTGTTTGAGGGGGGCCCGACTGATGGGTGCCCAGGCGTTTGAAAGGTATTTGGCAAGGTGCCCGGGCCCAGATTTCATCAATCTAGTGGAACTTGTGTTAATTTTCAATTTCCCAAGTATCAGGACAACTGTTACAAACAATGCTTTGGGATGGAAATGGGCAGCCCCCAGGCTGTGCTTGCCAACCTCTTCAGGGAAAAACCTGGAGATAGAGAAATTCAGCCCCCATTCCCAAAAAAAGTTACCTGGCTAAGAAAAGTTGATGATATATTGGTTTTCTTTTCCAAGACGCCTCAATATCCGGGCCCCTTTCCCAAAAGGATCAATGCAGTTGAACCATCAATAAAGTTTACACTTAAACCCCAAAAAAATGATGGCAAATTCCCCTTTTTCCCTCAATTTCACGGGCAGATCCCCCCTGACAGTGAAAAACTTCTCTTCAAAGGGGTATAGAAAACCACCAACAAGGACGATCTTATACACTTTTATTCACACCAAGATTTCCCGACTAAGAGAGGAGTCCTCATTGGCTTCTTTTTGAGAGCTTTTTCATTCCAGCCCTTGTTTTCGGGAAGAAGAATGCATTTTAATTAACACAAGCCTTTACAGGGGCCTTCATTTCCCCATTTTTTCTTCACCCGAGATTGCAGACTCAAGGCACAAGCTATCCTCCACAAACCCCCATGGAACAGCCCCCTAAACAGTTCGGGGAAATTCCCATGTGGCGATGTTGCCCCCAATCCCGCAGGGAAATTTGCTATGAGTAACATCAACTTTTTCTACCATAAACACATCATCTATCAAAGACCCACTACAAATGCAGCCCCACACCTCTAACTTCTACAGCGGGGCGCTACACTATCCCCTGGGGGTTTTTGGGCCCCAAGAAATATGTGGGGGGAGACAGGCAGAAAATTTTGAGTCCGCCTGAATGAGCATCAAATCCCTCTAACAAAACGATGTAAGGTATGCATGTGTCCTCCACAAAACTCCAGGGGCTTTTGATGAACTGGAATGAGGAAAACCCTGCTCACCAACCAGCCCTCAGACGCCGGGGGCCTAGAAGCCTCATTTAATCCCTACCAAATTATAGAACGCAACACGGGAAACTAAAAAAATTTTAAAAAACATTGGCATACATGATACTTAAGCAGCACCAACCCAACAACACAGGAGTCACATGTTTTCATGCCTACCCGTCCTCATCATGGGGTAGAGGTTGTTTTGATAAGGACCTGCCTCGCATGGGCCAGTAGGCCTTTTTACAGTGTTCCCCCCCATTCTTATGTTCTTATGATTTTCCCTCAAGTCAGGGCCACCCCTCACTCTCCCCCTTATATATAAGGGTTTTCCCCTTATGTTAAAGGATCAAGGCCCCGGGACCAAACGCTTTCTAATAAAAAAATTGTTATAGTTTTTGGGTTTTACTTTGGTCTTTTTTTTTAAAACCAACTTGTCGGCATTTATTACCAAGGTTTATACCAAAAAGGGGTTAAATCTGAGGGGGAATCTGTAGCAAGTGGCATTCAACGGGGATCAGTCTTGGGGCCCATTGTTGTTTATAATACATATCAATGATCTTGATGAAGGAATTACTAGTGATATGAGCAAATTCCCGATGACACAAAGATAGGTAGGATAATTGATTCAAACGAATGTTGGGGAAATTTCAGAAAGATTTAGACAAACTCTATTTTTGTAAAAAAGTTGGAGAATTATCGAAAATGTATTTGGGGGAAAAGGGGGCACTTTAGGATTTTGGGAAGCGGGTTTTTTCCAGGCTTTATCGCCATGGCTTGATAAAGCCCCTGGAGACAAAACGTTGACAATAAATGTCACATTAGTTGCACTTTTTCCTTTATTTAAAAACCCTCTATTTTTGGTCAAAAAAGTCAGATGCAGTTCAATGTAGATAAATGCAAGGTTCCGAAGGGGGGAGGTCCATCACCCTAGCACTTATAATTTAAAAAGGGGAAAAACTTAGCCATACAGATTGTGAAAAGGATTTGGGGGGTTTGGTGAGAGCAACCTTAAACCGAAGCAATGCCTAAGCGCATTTAATAAGGCAAATAGATTACTGGGATTTTATCAAGAAGTGTAAGCAACAGAAGTCCGGGAGGTCTACTGAAGTTTTATTCATCATTAGTAAGGCCTCATCTAGATTATGCAGCTGAATTCGGGCCCCCATATTACAGAATAGACAAAAAATTGTTGGGAAAATTTTCCCACCCGAAGATGACTAAATTAAAAATAGCATTAGAAATTTTCCCCTTAAGAATAAAGATTGAAGACTTAAATTACATTCACTTGCTAGACGAAGAATGGGGGGAGACATGATCAATGTATAAGTGGAAGTTGGGGATTAAAAAAGGGGGATATTAATAAATTTGAGGATATCTCCCCCAAGAGAAAACCCCGAGAATGGTTTTAAAAGATGTTTAGATTTAAAAAGGGATATGGGAAAGTATTGGTTTGGAAATAGGGTAGTTGATGAGGGAAAGTCAAATAGTTGGGTTTTTGGGAGGCTGGGATTTTTTGGGTAGTTTCAAATTTAGGTTGATAAATACATGAGTGAGGGGTTGATTTGAGGGACTGGGCACATAAAAGAGTTATTTTGGGTAGCATTGAGGTTTGGGGTTGGGAAAATGTTTTGTTAGGGGGATAAATTTTAAAGGGACCTGCCTAGAGGGCCAAAAGGGTGCTGCAGTGTTCCTCCTTTCATGTTATGTTCTTATGTTAATTTCTGGAATTCATTTATGTCTTCCTGTGTAAAACTGAAAAAATTTTTAACAATGGGCCAAAAAACGGGGATCTCTGGGGAACGCCATTTGTTACAGATCCCCACCAGATTTAACCCCATTTATGCGACTCTCTGTTTCCCATTAATGAGCCATGACTGATCCATGACAGCTTTTCCCCCAATGCCATGAGACCCATTTTAAAAAAGTCTCTGATGTGGTACTTATATCAAAACCCTTTTATTTAAAATCTAAATAAACAATATCGAATTCTTTATTCTGATCAATGGCCCCGGGTTTTTGCTAAAGAAGGTTAAAAAAATGAGTTGGGCAGGAATCCCCTGGTGAAACCATGTTGAGCATCATTAATCAAATTATGCCTATTGAGTTGGTTTTTATATTATCAGCTAGAATTTTATTATTATTATCACACTGGCCGATTCCCACCAAGGCGGGGGTCCCCCAAAAAAGAAAAATTTTCCCACCATCATTAAATTCCACCCGTTTTTCCCCCGGGGGTGTTTTTACACTACATTTTTTTAAACTGCAACATTAACCCCCCTATAATTGACTCTAGTAATTTGCCTCCAATTAAGGTTGGGCTTAATGGTTGGTAATTTGATGGCCCCCATTTTGTCCCCTGTTTTAAAAATGGGGAATTACATTAGCCATTTTCCCCATACCCGGGGGCACTAGACCTTTTTTGAAGAGGATTGAAAAGGACCTGCCAAGAGGGGCCAACAGGCCTACTGCAATGTTCCCCCTTTTTCTTATGTTCTTATTGGAGACTTGTTTGTGTGGGGAGGGATGGAAGTTTATTGTTGGAGAATATGAAGAATATCAACTCTACAGCTTATTTATCTATCACAATTAACTAATATGACATAATAAACAATACTAATGACATGGGAAACATGGAATATACTCTAGAATGAATAAAAAAAGTCATGTATGTCACAGAGGTGTTGTGTTGTGTTGTTGTTGGGTATATAGGGGCCACGGGAGAGAAAGGGAACCCAAAATTTTGGTGAAGCAGCAGCTGAGGCAGCAGTGTTTTCTGTAGCCCCATATAACTCCAACAACTTTGGGAGGAGTTTAAAATTTTGGGAATCACTAAAGAAGACCCCCTCCCCACCACTACCACCTTCTAACACTATTACAATGCTACCACCTTAAGAACATAAGAAGGGGAGGATCACTGCAGCAGGCCAGTTGGCCCATACTAGGCAGGTCCTTTACAATCCATCCCACTAACAAAACAATTGCCCAACCCTTTTTCAATGCTACCCAAGAAATAAGCTTTGATAACTATCCACTCATCTGCAAGTCCCACTCAAATCCAACCCCTCTCACTCATTTTTATCCAACCAAAATTTTAAAAACTACCCAAGTCCTACCCTTTAATATCATAAGAACCAGTATTACAACTACTATTACCACTATTACAACTGATAAAACCCATCACTACCACCATCAACCACTATAAACAAGTTTCCACTCTACCACCACCACCATATTTTTCTACAAACGTTTTCTTAAATTGTGTTTTCTGGCATTTTTTACCAAAGGGCTGGAAATTGGCTTTTTTTGGGAGCCAGGGAAAAATTTTGCAGTTGAAAACACAAATGAATGGAATTTTAAAGGAAATGTATTGTATGAACTCGGGGGATCATCCTCCCCAATGATAAAAAAAATGGCACACTGGCGGGGAAAAGGGGGAGGGGAGGCGGTTCGGGCTGTGTGTCCCTGTCCCGACGAACAAATATTTGCGAAGTAAATTTCACGATTAGCGAGTCCATTTTTATATGAAAATATCCCTATGATTTCTGAAATCTACGATTCTGGAATTACGACATCAGGACCACTGTACAGTGGACCCCGCATACCGTTATCACATAAGGGCAAACCCGGGATACCAATACTTTTTTTATCACTAAGATTTTGCCTCGCATACCGTTTAAAAACCCCGGGGCCAACGCTATTCGCCCAGACGATCTATGTGAGGCCTGAGCCACCACGTTCGGGGCCGGCTTTTTTTTAAAAGCCAGCCTCTGGGGTAACATCCAAGCATAAATCAGAACATTTCGAATTTTTAAAGGGCATTTTTGGGATTTTATCTGCAAAATAAGTGACCAGGGGCCCCCAAAGGCTTCGGGCCAACCCTGTGGAAAAAAGGGGTGAAAAATTTTATCGAAATACTGTGGTACCATGGTCAAGGGGTTGATCCCGCTGCTGCTGTAGCACTGTCAGCCGCTGCTGCTGTTCCCCCACCATCACCCGCTGCTGTTGTACCCCCGTCACTTTTTCCCGCTGCTGCGGGAAAGTCCGCTGCCGCTGAGCACCGTCTGCCGCTCCCAGCCCCGTCAGCTGCTGCTGCTGCTGTAGCACCGTCAGCCGTTGCTGCCCCGTCACCCGCTGCTCCCGTTGTAGCACCGTCACCCGCTGCCGCTGCTGCTGTACCACCGCCAGCCCCCGCTGCTGCGGGTGACCGTCTCCCGCCGTAGCCCCGCCAGCCCCCGCTGAGCACTGTCAGCTCCCTTGCTGCGAGCACCATCAGCTCCCGCTGCTGCTGCTGTACCACTGTCAGCCGCTGCTGCTGCTGTAGTACCAGCTGTTGCTGCTGTAGCACAATCTGCCCCCGTTGTAGCACTGTCAGCTGCTGCTGTAGCACTGTCAGTTGCTGCTGCTGCTGCTGTTGTGGGCACCATTGTGTGGTTTATTGAGAAAAATAAAGAAACAAAATTTCCCCAGAGGGTTAGCCACCCAGGAAAACCCCAAAAAAAAGTCAGTGTCATAAAACCCCGTCAAACCCTTTTTTCCATTGGGGTCCTTAATCTTTTTCCCCCAGGTGCAACCCACCCAGTCGCTAACCCCCGGGGTGAACAGGGAAAAACCTGAACTAGTGTCATATTGATGAATTTAAACCCGGCAAAGGTTGGTTTGAGAGATTTAAGAATCGAGTGGCATACACAGGGATAAGGCCTGTTCGGGAAAAAAAATATCAAACGGGACCTACAGTACTCAGGAGGAAAAGGCACCCCCAGGACACAGTGCTCATCAGTCATTGCTGCATCTTCAAAAAGGTAAGTGTCATTTATTCTTTCATTTAGAGAGAAATTTTGCACAATATATATTGTGAAATTTTTACTCTACTATTGTGAATATCCTTCTCTTTGTGTGTAGGAAAATATATATTTCATGTGGTAAATTTTTTTTTTTCATATTTTTTTGGGTGTCTTGCACGAATTAATTTGATTTATTTTTTCCCTTAGGGGGAAAATTCATTCGCATAACGATAATTTCGCATAACAATGAGCCCCCAGGAAGGGGTTTAAATAAGTAGGGGGGGTCCGCGTACTTGAAAGGATTATGCCATGAAGTTACAGGTTGGAAATATAAAAAATATGCAGTTTAATGTGATCCTTTATTGACAACGTTTTGCCCACTCAGTGGGCTTTTTCTTTAAAAACAGATCTCCCTGGGGTGGAAGGTAGGGGAGTATTTATATCATGCTCAGAATGTTAAGGTCTGGTGGAGAATGCTGCATCTGATGATCTACCGGGTTTTAAGAATCAAAAAATTTTGGGATTTGGGAAGGGGTTTTGGGATAAGTTGTGAGAAGACCTTCTGCAGTGTTCTATGTTCTTATGGGGGATAGCATGAAGAAGTTTTTTGGCAAGTGGTTCATTTTATGTTATAGAAGCCATTGTCCTGGTTGAAATTGTTGGTTATAGAGATAAGCGATGATTCCAGGATTCTTCGCATTGAGTGCGTCTCTTTTGGATAAGTCTTGATTTCTCTGTATTTAAATTTAAATGTTTGTGTAAAAATGCGATGTTGTAAAAGGCATTCCTTGTATCAAAAACCTGTTTTGGATTGGTTTTCCCGGGAAAACGTTTTTGGGAGGTCTTTGATGTTTTGCCCATGATAATTTGTTGTACCAAAAGGGGGATTGTTAACCCCTGCAGTGAATGGAAGCTTGTCCTGTTTTACACTGGTGATGTCCTTGATGGTCGGGGTTTGGGGGAGGTAGATACTTGAATGAGGTTTTGGGAAAAAGATGTTGGAAACATGTTTTGCAATGGATTTTGGGGAGGCCCATGTACTTTCCCTCAGCAGTGTCTTCGGGGTGTGGTGAAGTTTGTTTAATGCCCACCATCTGCAGTCCTGATGAAGGGGACGGGGATAGTGGAATTTAGAAAATACTTGTCCAATTATAGCATTCTTCCTCAAGGAACTCATTGCTGCAGATTCGGGAGTGTGTGCAGGAAGAAGTTTATAATTAAAACCACATTTATTTTTGGGTGTCATGGTGAGAGTAGAAGTGGAGAAGATCATTTTCGTTGGGGGTTTTTCGATAGACTTTAAAACAAAGTTCATGGTCAGTTTTGAAAAGAGAAGAACGAAAGGGGAAAGGAAGAGTGTTGTCGACTTCTTCAAGTGTAAACTGGATTTAGGGTTCAAACCTGGTTGAGTTTGGGACTTGGAGAGCTTAAAACGTTAAATGCCTGGGAGAGGGGGAGAATGTCATCAACATAATGGAGCCGGGGACAGTTTAAGGAATAATGGTGGAGAAATGTTTCAGCTTCCAGATGCTCCATGTATGTTTGCCAGGATGGCCCCGAGTGGCAAGCCCTGGGGTAGCCCAAAAAGTCTGTTGAAAGAGGTGATTTTCGAAAGAGAAAATGTAAAGCTGACACATAGTTCAAGGGAAGGTCATGAAATCGCTGGCTGGAATGGGAAGATCAAGGAATTGTCAATTTTTCTGTGCGGGAGATCGATGGCTTGAGGGTATTTTGGGTGAATAGGAAGTTACGTAAAGGCGGGAAAAGTTTTTTTGTTCCTGATGCTGATGTTTTTAATGTGATTGAGAAGATCACCCGAGTTTTTTGAGATGTGTTGGACTGATGGGTCCCCAAGAGTTTGGGGGAGGTTTTGTGAGAATTACTGGGGAGTTGGGGGGAGGACTGCATTTTCCCTGAAGATATGGGTCTCAAGGGGATACCGGGGTTTGGGGTTTTTTTGGGGCCCGTGAGGCGGGTTCGGGGTTGGGGGATGGTGTGCAGAAGTTTTTCCCCTTGTTTTGAGTTCCTCAGAAGGGGTGAGTTCTTTGAAGAAAAGTTTTGTAAGGTTGTCCACTTTGGATTAGTTGTGGGGGGTTTTTAGGTATCAGGGTCATTAAGTGGGATTGAGCATTTTTTTCCCGGGTAGTCATCAGTGTTAAAGATAACAAAGTGCCTACTACACAACCCAAATGATCCCCGGGGGCAAAAAAAATTGACAATTGACTTGATCTTCCTATTCCAGCCAGCACCATCGCCCTGAAGTTTTTATAAATTTACATTTTTTGAAAATCACCTCTTTCAACAGACTTTTTACCCATGGCTCCCCAATTAGTGCCATCCTGGTGAACTTGTACATGGAACATCTTGAACCCGGATTTCTCCACCATTATTCCTTCGACTGTCACCTGGCTCCATTATGTTGACGACATTTCTCCTCATAACCCCAGGCGCTCAACGCTCAAGCCTCCAAGACAAGCTGCCAGGTCGAGCCCCCAATCCCCGTTCACACCTTTAAGAAGTCGACAACACTTTTTCCCTTTTCCTTTATGTTCTTCTGCAAAGCTGACCTTGAACTTCGTTTTTAAAATCTACCTAAAAACCCAAACCAAAACCAAAAAAAAACCCTTTTCCCCCTTCTACCCCACCACAACAACCCAAAAATAAACACTAATTATAGGTTTTCCCGCGGGACTCAGACTCTGCAGCAATGAGTTCCTTTTAGGAAGAATGCCAAATTGAAAGTTTTTCTAAAATGGACTATCCTCCTCATTTCATCAGAGATCAGACGGGGGGCGTTAAACATCTTTAACACACCCAGAGAAGACACTGCTGAGAAAGAGATAAAATAGTTTCCCCCCCACCAACTCCATTGCCAAACATGTTTCCAACATCTTTTTCCCAAAACCCATTCTAAAATATCTACCTCCACAACCATGACCATCGGGGGCATCACCAGTAGTAGACAGGGCAAGCTTTCCCTCCTTTTTAAAGGGATAACATAATCCCTTTTAATGACTGCAACAAATTATAGTGGTCTAAACATCAAGAGACCCCCCAAAAACGTATTTCAGAACACCAATACGCAGGACTGACGATAAAGGAATGCCTGTGTACAACATCGCACCACACAACCATTTAATTAACTCCAGAAACCCCCAAGACTTTTCCAAAAAACAGAAGACAACACTCAATAAGGGAAACCTGAAATCATCGCCATCTCTATAACCAAAATTTCAACCAAAAACAAAGGTTTTTATAACATAGCTGAACCACTTCCCAAAAAACTTCTTCATTGCTATCCCACATAAGAACAAAAGAACACTGCAGAAGGTCTGTCACAACTTATCCCAAAAAACCCCTTTCCGTTACCCAAGATCTTTTTGACTCTATAACCCACCCCCTAGAAACAGATGGCATTTCCCCCTGACCTCAACATTCTGAACTTGACTATAAATACCACGTACCCTTTCCCCCCCATAAATCTGTTTGTGACTTGAAAAAGTCCACTGTGTGGGCGAAAAGTTTTCAATAAAGGATCACATTAAAAATGCATATGTGTTTATGTTTCCATTGTGTCGGTATTTTATACCATTTATTTTCATGTTCATAGGTTGTATGTATTGAGAAATGAAAAAAGATAGAGTACAGCCCCACTTAGAGACATGCTCATTCCTGTCAACATGGACTTACAATGACCTCTGACCAGGGGTGCCTATCTAAATATATATTATGCTGATTTTTATTCTGTTTAATACAATGTACAACAACTTCTGTGTAAACACTTAAAAATGTTCAAGTAATGTTATAAAAGGTAATAGGTGACATTAAAACAATATTTACAGATGGTTGGCAAAAACTCACTACCATTATAGTATGCCCTCATTTAGAGAAGAATTATTTTTTTGACTGACTTAACATTTTGTAGTTAAAAAAACAAATTAATGGCCAAGACGGGCTAGTAGCTGTCATAATTTATATCCTAAAACTGACTTTCATGAGCAAACAATTCAAGCTACTCCTTTATCACTGGGGTAATAAAAGGTGGTTGAGGCCTGGGCCCCCAGCAGTTTTATTCACATCTCCCATAACATTGTAACTTGTCACTCTAAATTTGGGGAAAATTTGTAGGGTACTGACAGAATGCTTGGGAATTTTAATCAAGATGCTTATCGAGATGGCTTCTTATAATCTCAGCTATAATTGACTTAGTAATTTCCCACAATTGGGGGTCAGGGTTATAGGGGGGTAATTTAGGTAAATTTGTCCCCCCCGTTTTAAAAAAAGGAATTACATTAGCCATCTTCCACATATCAGACACTACACCTGTTTGAAGAGATAAATTAAAACATTAGTAAATCGTTACAGAGTTCCATTTTTCATTCCTTTAAAAACCCTTTTAAAAACCCCCCAAAAGGGCCCGTGACTTTATTTTGCTTCAGTCGGTTCATCTGTTTACAACCATTTCACTTTTGTGACTGTGATGTTACATTTTATCTTCTTCAGCCCACTATAAAAAATTTAAATTTCTGGAAAATTGTTAGTGTCTTCCTGTGTATAAAACCCAGAGAAAATAATTATTTTTAAAAACGAAAAACATTTCATTCTCCCCTTTTTCAGTAAGATGCCCATAGTTTTTTTTAAGGTGACCTATCTTATCTCCAACTTTTGTTCTATAGACCAAGAAAAAATTTTTTGGGGTTTTTTTTAGAACCCTAGTAACTTTAATTTCATAGCCTTTTTTTTTTCTTATCCCCTTTTTAAAGTCAATATACCGATTATAAGATGACCCTCACCCTTTTAGATGCCCATAAATTCCTTTCCCATGCCCTAGTAAAATATTTCAGCCTAATTATCTTATTTTTGTTTATAAATATATAAACAACCTTTACGAGGGAATTACTAGTGAAAGGGGAAATTTGCTGGGTGACACCAAGATAAGGATAATCGATTCAGACGTTTATGTCTCACAACTTCAGGAGGATTTAGACAAGCTCAATTTGGTCAGAAAAGTGGCAGATGAAGTTCAATGTAGATAAAAAGTAAAGTTCTAAAGCCGGAAAAGTTCATAACCCTAGCACCTACCAGCTTTAAATTTTGTTGAACTTAGCAGTTTGAATGCGGAAAGGATTTGGGGGGGGTAAGGGAGCAACTTTTTAAAATAAGACAGCAATGCCTAAGCATAATAAAAAAATAGATTATTGGGATTTATATCAAGAAGTTAAAACATGGGGAAATCCAGAGGTTATACTGGTTTTTTACATCATTAGTAAGGCCTCACCTAGATTATGCAGGTCATTTTTTGGTTCCATATTACAGAATGGGCATAAATTCATTAGAAAACATTCAATAGAAATTAAAAATTTAAAACATAGCATTAGAAATCTTCCTTTTGAAAAAAAATTGAAGACCCCCTTTTAAAATTTTATTCACTTGAAAAAGAAGAATGAGGGGAGATATGATCGAAGGTATAAGTGGAAGATGGGTATAAATAAGGGGATATAAAAAAAGGTCTTTAGGATATCTCTCCGAGAGAACTGGCAGTAATGGATTTAAATTAGATAAGTTTAGATTTAGAAAGGACACAGGATACCTAGTTGGGTTATTTAGGCTATGACATTGGGTAGTTTCAAATTTAGGTTGGATAAATATAAGGGGTGAGAGGGGGGATGAGTGGGGCTTGGAAAAGAGTGGATAGGGGTTATCAGAGCCCATTTCTTGGGATTGAGGATTGGGTTGGAAAATTTTTTTTTGGGATGAATTGTTGGGACCCGGAGCATGGGGAAAAAAGGCCTGCTGCAGTGATCCTCCTTCTTAATGTTCCTTTTGTGTTCCTCCTTTCTTATGTTATTATGTTCTCTGATATGCAAGTCCCACTAAATCCAACCCTCTCACCATGTATTTATCCAATCTTTCCCCCTTTTTGGAGGGGGATTCCCTTCCAAACAATAACCTCTCTTTCCTCTTCCTCCCCCGTCTTCCATTCATCAAAAAGCTTTTAATAAAGGTAATTCATGTTGGGAAAGTCTATTCTTTTTTGCATGTAAATCTATCTTTTTAAAGGGAAAAAAAAAATTTTTGTTTATACTTCTGGGTGTCAGGGAAAGGGTTAATTGTATTTACATTATTTCATGGGGAAAGTGACTAAAATCGGGGATTTCATAATAGTAGCACCTCCAGGGAAAGGAAATTTCGAAAAAGGGGCCACTGTATTTTTTTTTTTTGGGGATATATTTCCCCCCAATCAGTAATGTTGAGCTTTTTTTTCTGGTATGGTCATACCAACAATTTGGGGTGAGAGATTTGGGGGAAAAAATACAGGGGCCCCAAGACAACACATCCGAATGTACCAATTTTTGGTATTTAGTAATGCGCTTGTACGGGATGTTTGGGGTCTGAAATGAACAACCCCTTCAAAATATTCCTTTGGGAACAAAAATTGGTCTGAACCACCTGGGAAAATACCCCTTTTGGGGGAAAAATTATTAACTGGGGTCCACTGTAAAGGGGTAAACCCAGTGAGGAGCAGGAGGCAGTGGTGAAAATAAGGGAAACCGTATCAACATCCGGGGGCCCAGACTATTCAACATCTTACCAGAAGATATCAGAAACACTGCTAGAACAAGTGTAGAAGCCTCCAAGAGGAAAATGACAAGCATCTTTACCAGATGCCAGATCAACCAGGCTGGGGGATGGATATTGGGGGAGCGAGCCTTGAGCAGCAAACCCTGGGGTTTACCAGGCAAAAACCAGATGGTTTCCCTGGCTGGGCCCAAGAGTATGAAATTCTTTTAAAATTTTTCAAACGTATATTAAAGGTAAAGATATAGGCATTGTTACTTTAGGGTTGTTTAAATAGGCTAAAAGGGTTTGGTTAGACTAGGGTAAGTTAGGGAAATTCTTTTATATTACGGGGAATTTAACCTGAAAAAAAAATGTTTCACTTCCCATTTATCCAAAATTACAATTTGCACAACCAAAATTTAAATTCAAAGTTTATTCTCTATAAGGGTTACAATGCTGAGTTTACAGAAATTTTGGTTTATTGCTTGGTTTTCAAAGTAGTAAAAATTTTTGATTACAGAGTGTACCACTAGAACCCTTTGCATGGCTAGGCATTTTGGGGATACTTTGTTTTATTCTTTAAATTTTAAAATATTACAAATTATGAGGGTTGGTATTATGGCTAAGTGACTAAATACTAGTTTGTGAGTTTAGCAATGTGAATGCTTTTTTTTTGGCACAGTACATAGTTTCAGTATTGGGGTATCCCGATTCATTATTTTAAGACTGAGATTTATTTCTGTTTTGGGGCAAATGAGGAGCGAAAATGTAAGTGCGAACCACCAGGTGGTATTTCCCTGTAGTTAGTTGACGGGTGTATCAGGAGAAAGATGTTTTAATGGGAGTTTTGAAGGTGATGAATGTGTTCAGTTCTAGAGTTCTCCAGGTAGGGTATTCCAGATTTTAGGCCTTTTTCATACATTGAATTTTTTTTAAAGGTTTAGTTTTGGGCACGGGAATGTCAGAGAGATGTTTGTGTCTGGGGTTATGCCCAGGGTTCTGTCACAACTATCAAGAAAGGTTTAGGTCAAGGTTGATATTAGAGTTTAAATAATCAAGGTGCTATTCTCAGGTGCAAAGTAGAATAAGTTCACAATTTTGCCATTATATTCCAAAGCTCATTTATTTGATTACCACTTTATTGTTCACCACAACTTATATTAGTCCTTTTATATTATTATTTTATACTATAATTCTAACTTTAAAGAATTTTTATAGTACTACCTACTATCATATTCCCAAGCTCCATTATTTGATCATCACTTTATTTGTATTAGTCCCTTTTTTATTGTCTCTTTTTTTTTAGGGTTAAAAAAAAAAAATACCTTAGCTCATTATTTTACATTTGTTAAATAATTCAGGTGCTATTTTTTTTGCTTAAGACTATTTACTTTGTTTTATACTTAATTCTAACTATAGATTCACTACAAATCTTATGATTACATGCATTGGGTCCTGGGGTACCAACCTCTATTTAATGACTTAAATGAATCAAAAAAGTTACTGTAATTACTACACTGCAGAAAACCAAAGGAAATTCAGTGCCCAACAACATAACTATCTTTTAAATACAATATCAGATCTTTAACAAGCATTACAGACCTCATAGCATTACTAAAATTTTACGACAATATGTCCATCAATTTCACTAACGAAAACCTGGCTAAAGCCTGAATACAGATGTCTATGCCATTCCTGGTTACACAGGGCCCTACACAACTGTAGGCCAGACCAACAAGGGTGGCAAGATATACTACTCAGACCAACTAGAATTTTCCAATACTTGCACAAGGGGTGAAAAAGGGGAAAATATAATAGCCAAATTCAAATCCAAATACCTACAAAAATTTCACATTGAAAACATCTACAGAGTTCCACAAAAAAAACATTAGCCAATTTAGTCAAAAACCCCCGGGAAATATGATAACTGATGCACGATGAACAAAGATCACTTACTACTCTCAGGTGACTTAAATAAATCTCCTGCAAGACCAGGGGCCCACACGCATTTAATTTACAAACACAATGAGTAAAATGTAAAGTTGCTACCAACAGTAACAAAACCTACAAGAGTTACAGAGACTAGTGTTTCCTACTTGACCACATCTGGACCAACACCATATCCCCCTTTTAAAAACAGGATAATTACAGATAATACCAAGACCACTACCCTATTTTTCTCATAACAACTCTTGGAAATTACCCCAAGACACTACTAAAGTCACCTTCCCGACTTCACAATGAGGCAGCCATTAATAACTTCACAACAGCAGTAGCAAAAATTGACTGGCACACTGAGCCAGAAATCTATACAGAATTGACGAAGTATTAATAATTTTCAAAAAAACCCAATAATTTTATAACAAGCACTGCCCTAAAAACTAAACAGATGACAGCTAAGAGACTGAAATTCCCCCGGTTAACACCCAGCATTCTCAAATCCATAAATACAAAACACCAATATGAAAACAGTAAAAGAATGGGTCACATAACCAGAGACCAAACAAAACGTTTCTCTAATCCTAACCAGCCTGATAAGAAGGGCAAAAAAATTTTATTATGAGAACAGATTATCCAACTTTTTCGAGGTGATATAAAAAAAACCTGGAAAACCCTATCAGAAATTCTAGGAACAAAAAAATATCACAAAAAGCAAATAAAAAATTTGCAAAAAAGATGAACCCCAACTCCCACCAACAGAAACAGCAAAAGACTCAATGACTTCTTCTCCACTATAGGACAAAACCTTTTCCAATAAAATCCTGCTCAGATACCCCCACCAAATGACTACCTCACCGGGAACCACCCCCAACACACTGTTCCTAGCCCCCCTAACCCATACAAGTCTCCCCTTTTTATCAAAACACTAAAAACAAGGCAGGAGATTTAAATAACCCTTTCCACCCCTTTTTTTAAAAAAAGTGTCACAAGTGCTATCACCAATCATTGCAACACTTTTTAACAAATCCATTGAATCCTCCACCTTCCCTACAGTACTAAAAAAGCAAGGGGCACCCCGATCCACAAAGGGGGGAGACCAAACAGAGTTAAATAACTATAGGCCAAATCCAACTTTTCACCCCCTTTTCTCAAAAAACTTCAAAAATTAATTCATAAACGAATCTACTCCTACCTTATCTCCCAAAACATACTAACCCCCCAATTTGGATTCAGGCCAAATAAAAAAACTAATGATGCTATTTTAAAATGCTAGAAAAATAATACACACTGCAATAGAGAAAAAAAGAAGTCCCACTGGGGATCTTCATTGACTTAAGAAAACTTTTTATACAGTTAACCATGACTTGCTCCACGTAAAAATTTTCACACTATGGTATAAGAGGGCACTTCCTCAACTACTCAAGTCATACCCCAGCAACAGAAGCCCAAAATGTGTATAAGGGGGAAACTTTCTGGGACAACCAATTACAGTTTGTCCCACAGGAAGTGTCCTTGGCCTCTTCTTCTCATATACATAAATGACTCCCAAATGCTTCGCAACTACTCAAACCCACACTGTTTGTAGATGACACTACATATGTCTTCTCTCACCCGGCCCAGTCATGCTAGCCAATACTGTAAATACTGAATTAAAGAAAAAATCTACCCAGATGAGGATCAAACTTACCCCTAAACATTGGCAAACCTACTTCACTAGTTTGGAACAGAGCTACAGATGTCCCTATTAACATAATGATAAATGGATCACCCATCACAAAGCTCACAGAGGGAAAATCCCCTTTGGAATCCACCTTTATAATAAAACTCAAATTTCAAACACATATACAAGAAATTCCCAAGAAAATTTAAACAGTAAGCATACCACGGGATACGGTACTATGTTCCACAGTCAGCCCCCCCCTGGCCCATATCACTCACTTATTTACCCCCCATCTCACCTATGGAATTTTGCATGGGGCTCAACAACAACAAAAAATCTCAGACCACTAATTACCCAAAAAAAAGGGTGCAGTCAGAATGATTCAAACCCCGCGACAGGCAGAAAATTTTACCCAATATTCAAAATCCCCCAAACCCACTCACAATACAAAAAATCCATACTTATTACTGCACTTATTACATAAAAGAACACTTAACTTGATATAAACCCCCCCCACAAATGTCTCCTTACCAACCTCAACAGAACAAGACCATAAACAAGGGGACAGATCACTTTTATGTTCCTGGGCCACCCCACGCCTATGCAAAAACTCAATGCACAAAAAGGCCCAAAATCTGGGAAATTTATTACCTGTAAATATAAAAGAAACACTATCTGTTTTTAAATTCAAGTCTCTTCAAAAAACACTTACTAACCCACAACCACAAAATACTGGGAAAAACTGTATCTTATAAATTGTATATCATAAAAAATTTCTCATAATTGTATCACAAAATGTGTAACCTGAGACCCAATCAAACCTTTTTTATTTTTAATTGCTTTACCTAACAGAATACTCCCTTCTATTTAATGTATAGCAATGGGGCAACCATATGTCCTGTCTTTTTAAAACTCAAAACCAATTTTTATCAAGCTTTAACCCCTTTAGGGTCGACAAAGGGCCCCTCCCGAGACTCGCCCTTTGGGAAGCCAAATTTAAAAAAAAAAAAAAAATTTTTATGAAAGATAGAGAATCTTTTTTGATCATAATGGCACCAAAAATATGAAATTTGATGGAAAAATTTAGGAATTATGCTCCCGCGGGTTAACTTTTCCCGGGGATGTTTTTGCATCTGCGATTTTTCCCAATTTTAGCCCCATTTTTGACCAATTTTCCCCTGGAATTTGTCGAAAAAACATGAACATTTCACTAGAACTCCATTTTTTTTTATCAATGAGTGTAAGAAAAACCCCCCATTTACCAATTGGAATTTTCCATACAGTGGCAAAATTTTGCAATTTTAAATTACACAAATTTCAAAAGATGCCAACCCTTTGGGGCCAGAATAAAAAAGAAAGACATTACTGGCAATTTAAAAGACATTTCCTCTGTTCATTAGTCATTTCCCAAAGGCCCCCTTTTAAATTCCCTTTTTTTGTTCCACTTTTGGGGTTTTTATTTCACAAAAAAAAGAAGATTTACTGTTATAGACTACTGCATTAGTGTAAAAAAAGGTATAAAAATATTGATAATTTGGAAAGAATAATTTGACTCACCAGTTGATTTTTATTGGCCCGGCATGATTTGTTTACTTTTTAACCCTTTGGAAAAAACAAACATTTCTGCTACTTTGAGCTCAATTTCAAATTTTCATTGTAAAACCAGTCATAATCATCTCAATTTCTGTAATATGTCTTCCATTCTATAAAATGAGACCAAGAAAACTAGAATACAACAATAAATACCAAAAACGAAAAAACAGTAAAGTCGCCGTTTTATTCCAAAAAAAAGGTCAGTTTTTTTTTTTTAAAACCCCTGTGCTGCAGGATTTTTTTTTTACTGTGCACACTGACCCATAGACCCATTCTTTCATATGTAGGCCTACCAAACTTTTTTTCCCACTAGATTTGAGGGTGCCAGAATTTGGCGACCAGACGTCAAAAAAACCCTTGGGGTTGTGGTTTTGCAAAGGCCGAAACCCCCAAAGTGTTAATTGTTAATTTTGTTTAAATAATGTTTTTCCACTGAATTTCTCTTTCTTAGTTAATCTTAAGTTAATTTTAAGCCTGCCCATAATGCCTGCATACAAGGGGCTTTGCATGCTGCACTTAACTGTCTTCATTTGTAATTTTCTGTATCATGTTCAAATTAATAAATAAATAAATAAATAAAGATGACTACAGTCTTGGAGATTTTCTTGGGGATTTGTTGTATGTGTGTCCTAACTTTAAAACTACTGTCAAGGGGGAAAAACCAGGGAAATTTTTTCCCCTGTCGTCTTGTGACTGATGATCCATTTAGCATTATGTTAATTGGGTCATTTGCAGCTTTGTTTCCAAACTGAATGAAATAGGTTTTACCCGTACCCGGGTAAGTTTGTTAGTCATCATCCAGGCAGATATTTTTTGGGAATTCGGCATTGGCTGTGTTTTAGTATGACTGTGTTTAGGGGGGGAAAAGACATATGTAGTACCATCTGCAAATAATATGGGTTTGAGAAAGGGGATGCATTTGGTAGATCATTGATGTAGAAGAGGAGGGTTTGGCCGGGAAATCCCTTTTTGGGACTCCCACTGTGATTGGTTGAGTGAAGAGTTTGCATCATTTGCAAAACATATTTAAAACCTGGGTTTCCTTTTTTTGCCCCCTAAACACGCTTTGACAAAGGGATATCTTGCTACTCCTATTTTTAAATTTTTGGGCAATTTTTCACAGACACGCAATTCTATATATATACATACATTTTAGGGTTTTTCCCTTTTTTAAATAGCCTTTTTCCTCTTTTTTTTTCTTCTATTGTCCATGGGGAAGTGGGGGAAAAAAATCTTTTCCCCCATAAGCCATGCGTGTCGTATGAGGGGGGACTAAAAAGCCGGGGGCAACAAAAAAACCCCTTTTCCCAGACATTTACTAAAAAGAGAAGAAGAAAAAATTTTTAAAACTGGGGTGCTTAAAAATGGTGGGCTTTATGACAAGAAACAGATGATTGCTGGGGTGTTATGAATGAAAAGAAGTTGGGTGTCCTGGGCCCCCAAACTAAAAAAAGCTGAAGGGGGTAGGGGGGTTTTCGGGGGGGAAATAAATGGGATTAAATCTGGAGTATCTGAGAGAGTTAGAACAAAGGAAGGGGTAGCAGTAAAAGTTAAAATCAGTTATGGAAGGAGAAAAAAGAATATGGGAATTTTAAATTCAAGAATTATTGGGTTAAAGTAAAGGTTGGGTGCGGAAATGGGTTTATAATGCCGCAGGGGACCTGGAGAAGAGAGGAACAGGGGGAGAGAGAGAGATTTTGGGAGATGTTATGAATGTATAGGAGCCTTTTTTCCAGGTGGGGGAGTAATTTTTAGGGGGCCCCGAATGTTTAATGGATTTGTAGGAGAAACTTTTTTTGAGAGGGGTGTAGGTGTTTGGGGGGCCAGGGTGTAAATGACAACAGCCCTTTGATTGAACTTTTTTTATGAAAGGGGTTTAGTTATAGGTAATACATATTTTAAGAAAAAGGAAAAAAAGATACAAGATATGATGTAGAGCAAATGACAGTAGTTTGTTTGATTATGTATTGGTAGATGAAAGACTGTTGAGTAATTTTGGGGTGTACATGTTTATAGAGGGGCCACAGATATACGATCACTTTCAGTTGTAGCCCCTGAGAGAAAAAGGGAGATGGGATACAAGGAGAATAGAAAAAATCAGGGGAAAAGAGAGGTGGGTTTATAAAAAAAAGAGGAGGCAGTTGGGGAAAAAATATAAACAGCTATTGGGGGATAGATGGGCTAATGAGAGCATAGGGGAATGGGGGGCAAGAGGTATGGGGTAGGTTTAAAATGTAGTGTTAGAGTGTTCAGCAGAAATTTGTGGACTGGGAAAAAAGGGGGGGGGAGGGGAAAAGGAGGATTGGTGGAATGGATGATGTGAAGAGAGTAGTAAGGGAAAAGTTAGCATAAGAAATTTTTACAAAGTAGAAGTGATGCAAGGAGGGAAGAGTATATGGAGAAAAAAAGAGGTTAAGAGAGTGGTGAAGCAAAAGTAAAAAAAGAGCAAAAAGAGAGTGGGTGAGATGTTATCAACAAATTTTGTTGGGAAAAAAAGAAAAAATTTAGGAGTGGGTTTAAAAGTTAAGAAAGCCCAGAGAACAAATGGATTTGGCGTTTAAAAAAAGGGAGGAGAGTTATTAAATGGAGAGTTAGAGGCTTAAAAGGTTGGGGGAATATTTTAAAAGAAAAGTTGATGAAGGGTAGGGAATTTTGGGTTTCAAGGGGGAAAAAGGGGGAACACCCCTCTTGTAGGAGTGGGGGGAAGAGCCTTTTGGGGTGTGGGGGATGTTCGTGAGGCAGTAGGTAAATGAAAGGGGGAAGGGGGATTGACGGGGTAAAAAATAGAAATGTTAAAAGCAGGTGGGGATATAGTTTGGGGGGGGGCAATTATTTAAAAAAATGTATGGAAGAGGGTAATACCTAGGGTTGGCAGAGAGCATGCATAGTTCCTTTTTTACAAAGGCAAAGGGTATAAAAGAGGGGTGCAAAAAATTTTAAGGGGGTAAATCTGTTATATACCCCAAAAGGGGGGAAAGAATTGAAAGAATTAAGAGTAAGAGGAGAATAGGGTAGCAGATGAAAAAGGAGGCTTTTGGAAAGATAGGGGTGTGGACCCCGGTGTTTACAGTGAAACATATAAATGAACAGTATTTAGATAAGGCTAAAGAGGTCTTTTTGGATTTATGGATTTGGAAAAGGCGAGGGCAGGGGGGATAGGGGGGGGAATTAGATGTTGCAGGTGTATGGTGTAGGAGGAGGTTACTGAAAGCAGTGAAGAGTTTTAAAGATAGTGAGGCCGTTAGAGATGGGGAAAGAGGGAAATTATTTCCCAGTAAAAAAGGCCTTAGACAAGGGGTTTTGGATGTCACCGTCGTTGTTTAATAATTTTAGATGGGGTTAAGAGAAGTAAATTTTGGGGCTGGCAAGAGGCGGGGGTTAACCCTTTTAGGGTGACAGGCCCCCTTTAAAAATCCTCAGGGGTCGGGCCAAATTTTAAAAAAAAAAAAATTTTCTTTCTTTTGAAAAAAAAGAGTTTTTTTTTTTAAAAAATTATAGGGTAAACAAAAAAATTTTCCCTCAAAATTTTAATGGGGATATGGGGGCAAATTTTTCAGAAAATGAGCCCTGATGGCAACAGCAGCGACTGCCCCCACCAAAACCTTTTATTTACTTGTAAAAGGTTTGTTGTTTTTTTTTAATTTTTTTATTTTTTTTACATAACTTAGGGGCCTTTTGAGACCAAAGTAAGGTAATTTCATATATACACTGTTGATACAAACAATAAGACACAAACATAATTTTCAATATATTGTTTTTAAAAAATTGTTTACAAACAAAAAATACAAAAATTGTTTATTATTATTGTTCTATTATATATATACCAAAATACAGTCACTGAACATATTCCTATTACTTCTGCAGCTTTGGGAAATCTGAAACATGGTGTCATACACAAAGGTGTTTTATCTTTCTCCTCATTCTATCTCTTTCAATCTGTTTTTTTTCTGTCTGTCCTATCTCTGTCTCACAGGTACAAATAAATACAAGTATACATAGTATAAATTACCTAGGGGCCCCCAAAAAATCCCGACAAAGTGCTGTTAATTTCCCCTTGAAGATTTAGTAAAAAATGATGACGAAATCTTGTGGCCCCTGGACAAAAGCCAGACAGATAGACAGGAGCTTGACAGACAAATAGACAGACAGAAAAGTTAGTGTACCAGCAGAAACAAAGGGGGGACGATGTTCATCTAATCTTTTTTTTATCAGTTCCACCCTTGTTTATGCTCATCAAAAGTCATCTCTTTTCAGATGTTATCTCCCCCTTTTCTTGTCACTGTCATGGGGGGGATTTTTTTTTTGTTTCAAAGGAAAAATATTATTACATCATCTTTTTTCCCTCTTTTTCCTCCCCCCTCCCTTCCTCATCCTTTCCTCTTCCCCCCACTCTTCCTCCTCCCCCCTCCTCTTCCCTTTCCCACCCTTTCCCCTTCCCTCTTCTTACTCCTCCTCTTTCCCCCTCCTCCCCTCCCTTTCCCCCTCCTCCTTCTTCCCTTCCTCCTCTTTCCCCCACTTTCCTCCTCCTTCCTCTTCCTCCTCTTTCCCCCCTCTTCTTCCCCACTATTCCCTCTTTCCCCTTCCTCCTCTTTTCCTCTTCCTCCTCTTCTTTTCCCCTTCTTCACTCTTCCTCCTCCTCCCCTTTTCTTCCTCTTCCTCCTTTTCCCAATCTTTCCCCCTCTTTTTTCCCCCTTTTTTCCTCTTCCCTTTTTTTTTCCCCCTCCTCCTCTTCTTCCCTTCTACTCTTTCCCCCACTCTTCCTCTTCCTCCTTCCCCCTCCTCCTCCTCCATAGTGTAAATTACCAGGGGTCGGAGCCGTCAAATTGACATATTGTCTCATTTACTCACTCCCCCCCCGCCTGTCAAAACAATGGGGTTTTTATGCTGCCTCCCCTTCTATCTAATTATCTTTTTCCCCCCATTCTATATCTTTTAAACTTTCTTTTCTATCTGTCTGTCTATCTCTGTCTCACAGGTACACATAAATGCAAGTATACATAGTATAAATTACCCAGGGGGTAACCCAAGAAATCCAGACAAAAATGCTGAATTTCCTTTAAGATGTGAGTAAAAGTGATGACGCATCTTGTGGCTCTCTGAGACAGAGAGCTATTTTGAATGACAAAAGACAGGGGGGCTTGACAGGGCAGACAAATAGACAGAAAAAGGTTTGTATACCAGCAAAACAAAGGGGGGCATGTTCATGTAATTTTTTGGGACGGGGACACCCTCATTTTTTCCCCCCATCAAACGCCAGCACTTTTTCAGATGTTATCTCCCCTTTTCTTGTTACTGTCAAGGGTAAAAATTTAATTTCAATTTTTATTATTATTACGAAATTTTTATTATTAATGTAAAATTTTGGTATTATTATTATTAGAATTTTAAAATGTATTCTTTTTCTTCCCCCCTTTCCTCCCCTTTTTTCTTCCTCCCCCCCTTCCTTCCCCCCTCCTCCCCCCTCCTCTTCCTCCTCCTCCTTTTTCTCCTTTCCCCCTCCTCCCCTTTCTTCCTCCTCCTCCTCCCCCCCTCTTCTTCCTCCTCCTCCTCCTCCTCCTCCTCCTCCCTTTTTCCTCCTCCCCCCTCCTCCTCCTCCTTTCTTTTTCCTCCTCCCCCCTCCTCCCCCCTCCCTCTTCTTCCTCCTCCTCCTCCTCCTCCTCCCCCTGCCCCCCCTCCTCTGCCTCCCCCCTCCTCCTCCTCTGCCTCCCCCCTCCTCTGCCTCCTCCTCCTCCTCCATTCTTGGAACAAGTTTGAAGAGCTTGTAGTTCATAATCACTATCACTATCATCACCAATGCTCACATCTGAGTCTGGGGGGGGGAAAAAAGGAGTTTCCTCTTTGGGTTCTGGGGGACAACTGAAAAACAAGACGGCCCAGCACCAGAAAGTGGGAAGGCAGTGGGGTTTTCCCGGGGTTTCCCCACTATTACCCATATTATGGTTCAATTTGTTTCAGCCAAAACCTCACCAGAACTTTGAAACTCATCTTCACTGTCACTCCATCTGTATTAGAACTGTCACTGGGGAACAAAAGTGTCCCAGTTCGCCGAGGAGTGAGGAACTTCTACTGCTAGGCACAGTGGACATTGTGTACTATGATGGCATTCCCACAATGCACCACTGGGTCCCAGATTTTTTTCCTACTGCGCACACCCACCACACAGACCCCATGCTCTCACATCTCGGCCTATCAGCCTTTTCCTGCGAGATTTGACAGTGCTAGAATTTATGCGTACTCTCAGTAGTAGTAACCAGTTACCAGTAACCAGTGTACCGTTGACTCGTTACCAACCGTCTCTGCCTGAGTCACTGCCTGAACTCATATTGCGCTGACCTGGCAGTATTCAAAAGACCCCCTCACATATGGGTACTGTGGGCGGCCAGTCAGTTATACGAGAGAGAGCAGAGAGATAGGTACGGCTGTAAGGGCGCTACTCACCTTGTCTGTAATTATACGTACTACCAGCCTACGTGAGTATTTCTTTACCCAATCCACGTCAAACTCCCACATGATAAATGGTGGCAGCGGCGCTACTCACCTTGTCTGTAATTATACGTACTACCAGCCTACGTGAGTATTTCTTTACCCAATCCATGTCGAACTCCCACATGATAAATGGTGGCAGCGGTGGGATTGAACTCTTGGGATAGTCAAAGGTCCATCTGGCTAACCTTCCAGTAGGTTGCTTGTTCTGGAATAAGGGTATCAGTGGAGCATGGTCTGTCAAGACATGAACAGAGTACTGATAAATAATGTCTCGGAAGTGCTTTAAAGACCATACTATTGCTAAAGCTTCTTGCTCAGTTACTGTATAATTACGTTCAGCCTTCGTAAGGACTCGGCTAGCAAATGCACCTGCGTTGTACTTGCCATCGGTCTTCTGAGCTAGTACGGCACCTATGCCAATTGAACTAGCATCAGTTGTCAGATAGAAGGGCTTAGAAAAATCTGGAAATTTCAAAATTGGAGCAGATGTTAGCTTTTCTTTTAGAGTTTGGAATGCTCTTTCTTGACGGAAGGTCCAAACAAAAGGAGCATCTTTCTTAAGCAACTCAGTTAGAGGAGCAGCTATGGAAGAAAAATTGGCAATGAAGGATCTATAAAAACCTGCTAAGCCCACAAAGGATCTTACGGCACCAGCAGTTTTGGGAATTGGAAAATTTAGTACTGCAGTTACTTTACTTTGGTCAGTCGTAACCCCTCTAGGAGTGACTATGTGACCAAGAAACTTAATTTCTGATCTGAAAAATTGACATTTAGACAGTTTGATCTTTAAATTGGCTTCTTCAAGCTTACCAAGTACTACATCAAGTCTTTTCAAGTGTGTATCCACGTCTTTAGACATGACGATTACGTCATCTAAGTACACCATAAGTGCATTACCTATGAGACCTCAAAAGATATTAGTCATGAGCCTTGAGAACGTGATAGGGGAAGATCGTAATCCAAACGCCATACGGAGGAAGTGATAATGACCTGTAGGAGTGGAGAATGCAGTTAGCTCTTGGCTGTCCTCGTGAAGAGGGACTTGCCAAAACCCTTGTAACAAATTTAGGGTTGAAAAGACTTTGTTATCTCCGATATTACGTAAAAGATCACCCAGTACAGGGAGTGGAAAGCGATCTGGAATGGTTTTCGCGTTTAACTTCCTAAAGTCAATTACTGGGCGCCAAGTACCATCCTTCTTAGGTACTAGTATCAAGGGTGCATTCCAAGGGGAATTGCTAGGTGCAATAACTCCATCATCAAGCATTTGATTGATCAATTCTTCTGCGACAGCAACTTGTGAATGAGGCATTCTGTACGCAGGTATGTAGATAGGTCTAGTACCAGGTTCAAGTGGAATACGATGGGAAAATAAGTTCGTTATACCCATCTTCTCACCTGGTAAAGCAATGGCTTTACGACGTTTGTTCAACAGAGTCAACAAACGCTTGACTTCATCTGGGAAGTCAGTGGGAGCTAAGTCTTTCTCCTCAACTGGTGGAACAGATTGATCCAGTGAAGTGGATGAGGTCTCCCCGGCAGAAATAGCACCGACCCACTGGTCAGGTGACAACTCATCCTCTACCTGAACAGGGTAAGGATAGTGAACAAGGTCAACAAGATTGGTATTTGCTCTGAGGCGAACACTGTGACCTCTTTGATTCTGGTACAACTGAATGTGAACAAGACGGCCCAGCACCAGATGTGGAAGGCAGTGGGTTGTCTGGGTTTTCCTCACTATTACCCATATTATGGTTCATTAGTTTCAGTCGAAACCTCACCAGAACTTTGAAACTCATCTTCACTGTCACTTCCATCAGTATTAGAACTGTCACTGGGGAACAAAAGTGTCCCAGTTCGCCGAGGAGTGAGGAACTTCTTACCGCTAGGCACAGTGGACATTGTGTACTATGATGGCATTCCCACAATGCACCACTGGGTCCCAGATTTTTTTCCTACTGCGCACACCCACCACACAGACCCATTCTCTCACATCTAGGCCTATCAGCCTTTTCCTGCGAGATTTGACAGTGCTAGAATTTATGCATACTAGTACGTCAAAAACCCCTACGCAGACGTACTAGTACGACCAAAACCCTCAAAGGGTTAAAAGATAAAGAATCACACATAAAGTGGGAGTTGTCACAGTTGACATAAACAACTTCCCTGCTTTTATGTACAAAAAAGCTTCTCGAGTATTGTCACCAATTATTGCAATGCTCTTTAGCAAATCCATTGAATCATTTACCTTCCCAACAATCCTTAAAATAGCGAGGGCCACTCGTATCCACAAAGGTGACCAAACCGACTTGAATAACTATAGACCAGTATCTAACTTACCACTGCTCTCTAAAATCTTTGAAAAACTAATTCATAGATGGATCTGTTCCTACCTCATCTCACACAACATATTAAACCCTTGTCAGTTTGGATTCAGGAATAATAAAAGCACAAATGATGCTATCATACACATGCTAGAATTAATATATACTGCACTCAAAAAGAAAGAAGTCCCGCTGGGCATTTTCATTGATTTACGTAAAGCTTTCGATACGGTCGACCATGAACTGCTCTACTCCAAATTAACGCACTATGGTATCAGAGGCCACTCCCTCAACTACCTAAAATCATACCTTAGCAACAGAGCTCAATATTTTTATTTTTATTATCACACTGGCCGATTCCCACCAAGGCAGGGTGGCCCGAAAAAGAAAAACTTTCACCATCATTCACTCCATCACTGTCTTGCCAGAAGGGTGCTTTACACTACAGTTTTTAAACTGCAACATTAACACCCCTCCTTCAGAGTGCAGGCACTGTACTTCCCATCTCCAGGACCCAAGTCCGGCCTGCCGGTTTCCCTGAATCCCTTCATAAATGTTACTTTGCTCACACTCCAACAGCACGTCAAGTATTAAAAACCATTTGTCTCCATTCACTCCTATCAAACACGCTCACGCATGCCTGCTGGAAGTCCAAGCCCCTCGCACACAAAACCTCCTTTACCCCCTCCCTCCAACCCTTCCTAGGCCGACCCCTACCCCGCCTTCCTTCCACTACAGACTGATACACTCTTGAAGTCATTCTGTTTCGCTCCATTCTCTCTACATGTCCGAACCACCTCAACAACCCTTCCTCAGCCCTCTGGACAACAGTTTTGGTAATCCCGCACCTCCTCCTAACTTCCAAACTACGAATTCTCTGCATTATATTCACACCACACATTGCCCTCAGACATGACATCTCCACTGTCTCCAGCCTTCTCCTCGCTGCAACATTCATCACCCACGCTTCACACCCATATAAGAGCGTTGGTAAAACTATACTCTCATACATTCCCCTCTTTGCCTCTAAGGACAAAGTTCTTTGTCTCCACAGACTCCTAAGTGCACCACTCACTCTTTTTCCCTCATCAATTCTATGATTCACCTCATCTTTCATAGACCCATCCGCTGACACGTCCACTCCCAAATATCTGAATACGTTCACCTCCTCCATACTCTCTCCCTCCAATCTGATATTCAATCTTTCATCACCTAATCTTTTTATCCTCATAACCTTACTCTTTCCTGTATTCACCTTTAATTTTCTTCTTTTGCACACCCTACCAAATTCATCCACCAATCTCTGCAGCTTCTCTTCAGAATCTCCCAAAAGCACAGTGTCATCAGCAAAGAGCAGCTGTGACAACTCCCACTTTGTGTGTGATTCTTTATCTTTTAACTCCACGCCTCTTGCCAAGACCCTCGCATTTACTTCTCTTACAACCCCATCTATAAATATATTAAACAACCACGGTGACATCACACATCCTTGTCTAAGGCCTACTTTTATTAATACGCATTTATTTTGCCTGACCAGGTGATCACCCACTACCTGTTCAGTTTGTGTTCTTACATTGTCTGAACTCTGTATCTCATTCTCTCTCTCATTTACTCTTTTGTTAACTAGTTGGCTCTCATTGATGATGGCATCTAAGCTTAGCTGTGATAAAAAGAGGAGTCGTAAGACTCTTGCTTTAAGTGCCAAGTTAGAGGATCATGGTGTGCCATTCTGATTTTATTCAATAAACACCCTGGCACTCACCTCTCACACATTAATATTAATATTTTAAGGTAATTAATAAGTGTACTCTGTGTGTATCTTACTTTTTATTGTGTTTTTAATGCCTATTTCTATTGCTAACTTCATATAAGTTAGTGTAAACTTGTTGTCTGGTATTTATTGCATATTTTATGTGTGCTCTGATAATAATACTTGTGGACCTTTGTTGTAGCCAGGTGGAGGGACAACATTATGTTTTCTCTGCTCAACCACCAGAGAAAATATGTATGAACCTGCGTTTGGCCCAGCCACTCCCCATTCTGCTTTTGTTTACAATTTTTGGCATGAATTATTCATTACTTCTCCCTTCGTTCATGATGACATCTAAAGGTAGTTGTTAGAAATGATTAAATTCAGTAAACAAGGTATATCGATGCTAATAATATGGCTCTGGGCCACAGTGTAGGTAGCCGGTAGCTGTAGCCCAGGCGAGTTACACCTACCGGCTACCTACACTGACTTCCTACAAATAAATACTACTCACCTCTCTTCCTACATTAAGACTACACATATTTTAAGGTAAATAATGAGTGTACTGTATCTGTATTTTAACTCTCTGGGCTGTTTTAACACTTTCAGGGTCGACAGGCCCTCTCAGAGACTTGTTCTCAGGGTCGGCCAAATTTCAAAAATAAAAAAAAAATTTCTCATGAAAAGACAGAGAATCTTTTCTCGATCATAATGACACCAAAAGTATGAAATTTGATGGAAAACTTATGGAATTATGCTCTCGTGAAGTTAGCGGTCTCGACGATGTTTACGCATCGTCTATTTTGCACACTTTGAGGCGTATTTTCGGCCAATTCCAGTGTACTTGTCGACAAAAATCATAACTATTTCGCTAGAACTCCTTTTTTTTTATCGAATGAGTACAAGAAACCACCCATTTACCGATTTCAATTATCCAATACAGTGGTCAGAATTTAGCAATTTTGCCAATTTCACACAAATTTCAAAAGATGCCAATTTCCGAATAGGGTTCAGAATAAACAAGACATTCCTGGCACTAAAATAACATTTCCTCTGTTCATTAGTCACATCCCCATGCCCCTCTTACATTCTTTTGCTTTCCACTTTGAATTTTTATTCTCACAAAAAAGTAGATTTACTGTTATGCAGACTACTGCATTGGTGTAGAAATGGTATAAATATTATCAGCGCACTTGTGAAAGAATATTAGACTCACCAGTTGACGTGTATTGGATGCATAGCATGATTTGTTTACTTTTGAACTTTGGTAAAAATCGAACATTTCTGCTACTTTGAGCACAATTTCAATGTAGTTTTCTTTGTAAAACCAGTCATAATCATCTCAATTTCTGTAATATGTCTTCCATTCTATAAAATGAGACCAGGAAAACTAGAATACAACAATAAATACCATACGAAAATACAGTGCAAAGTCGGTTTTAATCCAAAAACACGGTCAGAGTTTTTTTTTCTCATTACGCACTGTGTGCTATTGGATTTTTTTATACTGTGCACACTGACCACAGAGACCCATTCTTTCATATGTAGGCCTACCAGCTTTCTCTCACTAGATTGGAGGGCGCTAGAATTTAGGCGTACTAGTTCGTCAAAAACCCTGGAGCGTAAGCCGTACTAGTATGGCCGAAACCCTGAAAGGGTTAAATATCGTATATTAAGTATGAGATTGGGAACCAGGGCTACCTACACCTGACTTCCTACAAATAAGTACTACTCACCTCTTGCCCTACATTAAGATTGCAAATACTTTAAGATAAGTAATGAGTGTACTGTGTATGTATTTTACTTTTTGTATTTTTTAATCCCTAGTTCTATTACTAACTTAATATAATTTGGTGTAAACTTGTTGTCTGGCATTTATATGCATTTATAAATGGAAAAAAATGGCGTTCTGCTTTCCGGCAATGTCTGCTTTCCGGCGATAACCTAGAACCTAACCCACCGTATAAGTGGGGTTCTACTGTACAATTTTTTTAGACCTTCTTATCATGCTGGTAAGTGCTTACGAGTAATGTTTAGACTGTTCTCTAGTCTCTAGTTATTTGACCCATTCTATACTGTTTTTCATATTTGTGCTTTGTGTTAATGGATTTGAGGATGCTTGGTGCTAGCCAGGGATTATTCAGTCTCTGCTGTGATCTGTTTAGTTTTTTTTTGGGCAATGTTTGTTATAGAGGCTTTGGGCTTTTTATAGAAAATTATTTATACATTCATTCATATCTGTATATGTTTCGAGCTCATTTTGCCAATCGATGTTATTCATAGCTGCTATAAAGTTGTTAACTGCTGCCTCGTTATGTAGTCTGAAGGTTAGTTTAGTAATGTCTTGTGGCAGTTTGCCCAGATTAGTTATGAGAAAGATTGGGTAGTGGTCTGTAGTGCTGTCTGTGATTATGCCTGATTTTAAAGGTAATATGGTGTTTGTCCAGATGTGGTCTATTAAGGAGATGCTTGTCTCAGTGATTCTTGTAGGTTTAGATATTGCTGGTAGCAACAGGCAGTTACTCATTGTGTTTGTGAATTCGGTTAATTGTGGGTCCTGGTCGTGTAGTATGTTTATGTTGAAATCTCCTGTTAGTAGTAGGTGGTTTTTATTCATGTGTGCATCAGTAATCATGTTTCCTAGTTTTTCACTAAAGTGGTAAATGTTTGATTGTGGTACTCTGTAGATGTTTATAACTGTGAGGGGTTTTTGCAGATCTTTTGATTTAAATTTTGCTGTGATATATTCTCCATGCTCGTCCCTAGTGCAAAATTTATTGATACATTCGAGTTGATTTGAGTAGTATACAGCTGTTCCTCCCCCTTGCTGGTCTTTTCTACAGTTGTGTAAGGCTATGTAGCCAGGAATGGTATAGACATCTGTAATATCAGGCTTAAACCAGGTTTCTGTGAGTGTGATGATTGATATATTGGAATGAAGGAAATTGAGTAATTCTGTATAGAAATTACAGTTGCTGTTTGATTTGTGTAATTCATTTAGCAAAAGTTTACATCAGGATCTATGTCTGTAATCATAGGATGAGAGTAATTTTACAAACTAGACTTTCTTAGTAAAATAATATAAGATTTAAATTAAATCTACTAGACTTATGAATAAGACTCCATAATTATTCTAAAACTTGTAGAAATTTAAAAGAAAAAGGGATTATTACAGAATAGATAATTCAGTTATACTCTTAAGTATCTAACAGCACCTTAATTATTTTAACAAATGTGAGTTTATGAACTATGGTAGATATTTACAGCTAAAATAAAGGCGCTAATGAATATAATAATAAAAGAATGTATATTAAAAACAAAATCAGTAGCACCTGAGGTAGTCAACAGCACCTGGAGTATTTTAATACATGTGACTATATGGGCAAGAGGGAAAAAAAATATTAAATCTCCTGAAAGTAGCCCTTTAATTGTTGTTAGAACTAGGAGCATAGCAATTACTGAATAAAGGGCAGTACAATGTATTGGTATATAGAGAATTATTTCAGGAGAAATGCAAAAAGGGACTAAATTAAGTAGTGGTAAAACAACCTTTAAATAGATTGACACTATGCTATGAAATTAATCTGAGAGTAAGATTTGCCTTATAGCATAAAGTTTGAGCAATTAATATCACTAAAGAAATATTATTTGAGATAGTGGATACTAGCTAGTGGAAGATGGTACAAGGAATTGCACAGTAGTGTAGTAGGAACATACACTAGTTTGTTATTTGTAGTTTGGGAGCAAAGGCAAAATTAGGTAAGATTATAAAAGAATTATAACAGTGCTTAAGTAGGAATAAATGGTAATACAGATATTATGAAAGAGTAAGTATCTTATTAACAATTAAACTGTCCAAACGTAGATCTACATTTTTTTCAACATTTGAAAGTATGTAAAAAAAGAATTTTTTTTTTTTTACATTTGAAAATGTGTAAAAAAAACTTTGATCTACTTTTTTTTTTTTGTTATATTTGAAAATATACAAAAAAAAAAAGTAGATTTACTTTTAGAGCATTACACATATGAACGTAGATCTGCTTGGACAGTTTAAGGGTTAACAAGTAATGAATTGTGAATGGGAAATCTAGGAAGATAACACAAATTGGGTCACAAAAGGAACTGTGTGGGACACATGGGATAATGAGGTAGTAAATACTATCCAGGAGGTGATAGTACAGGGATTAGTTCAATAATGGCATAATAACATACACTAACATAGTACAATGAATTGGTCACTAATATCAGTCAAACTCTGTAATGTTTGCATCATGAAGTAAGTTTGCTAGTTCATTTTCATTTGTAATATAGTGCACATGGCCTACATTTGTTTTTCTTACTAGAATTTGTCCATCATGTACAAAGCACTGGTGAATTTTATCATTATTCTCACATTTCAGTTTTCTCACTCTGTACAGGAGGTTCTGTCGTTTTCTTGTGAAACTCATTTATGTATATATCTTTTTTTGCTTTAATAGATGAAATTGTTAGATTTTTTTTCCTGTCTTGTGTGTGAAATCTGAGCATAACACTTTTTCTCTCTTGGTTCCCTAGTAACCGTGATTCTTTTATTTCCGACACTGGCACATTAACCTGTAGGTGGTTGCGTATGATCTGGAGAGCTGTAGCTTTGCAGTTGGTATGGTTTAATTTACTAGAAAAGAGTGACTGTTAATCACTACTGCATCGGCTAGCTTATCTTGCTATGCCTTATCATCTTGGTAAGCAAAATAGTTGGTCAGTTGGGTATCCATGTTTATTTTCCAGTCCTTGACAGCATCTTTAATCTTCATGTTTAGGGAATCTATTTGATCTGTGTGACTGGCTAGGACTGATTGGAGGGTCTTGCCAAAATCAGTCGTGCCACTTGATGTTAGCTGTTGTTCAAGGCTGTTGATCTTATTCTCAAGGTGAAGTAACTTAGATTCATGGTTTGTTTTAGTTGGGAGGAGAAACATATTTTCAGCATGAAGATTCAAGTTATCTGCCGTTAGGGTGGTGATGTAATTCTTTAAAGTGTCAGGATCATTAGTCATACCTGGGAGCATATCAGATGGGTTAAATCCTATGAAGGCAGTAGAGGTAGAGAGGGAGTCAGTCATGGTTGGTGGTGTTGTAGCCGAGTTGCCTTGGTTGGTGGGTGAGGGGGAGTCAGCCATGTTTATTGTTGGTGATGCATCGCTCTGGGTGGTGAGGGGGGTGGATGGGGCACCGGCGTCCTGCTGGGTCGTCTTATGGAATAGTCGATTTCTAGGTGCTGCCTTGCTGTTCTTAGTGCTGTTTCTTCTACGAGTTGGTCTCATAGTAGTACAGGAGTTGCTGTGGTTAGTTGAAGAAACTAAATTAGTTAAGAGCTTGTAGTAGGTAGTCGTCTGGCAGCGGGGCTGTGCTTGAAGTTTGTGGGGGTAGTCTTCACTCCAATCAGTAATTTTTCAGTTTGTAGGTATCACTGTTGTTTCTCTTGGGTCATGCTGGGTTCTACGTACGTTAGTGCAGTTATGATTGCAATTCTTCATTTAGTAGAGTAGTACATACACAATATATATATTGTGAATGTACTACTCTATTACTGTGCATGTATCCTTCTTTTTGTGTGTAGGAAAATGTATATATCAAGTGGTAAAAAAAATTTTCATACTTTTGGGTGTCTTGAACGGATTAATTTGATTTCCATTATTTCGAAAGGGGAAAATTAATTCAACCTATGATCATTTCATCTTACGATGGGCTCTCAGGAATGGATTAATATCGTAAGTCGGGGGTCCACTGTATATAGAAAGCTTGTTATGCAAAGCATTTTGGGTGAATTAGGCCAATTTTGTCCCAGGATGTGACCCACACCAGACGACTAACACCCAGATACCCATTTTACTGATTGGTGAACATAGACAACCAGTGTACAGAAATATGTCCAATGTTTCCACCCCTTAGCTGGGAATTGAACCCAGACCCACACTGTGTGAAGCGAGAGCTTTTGCTACCAGGCCACGAGGTCCGTTGAGGAAAATTATTCTTATATTGTTAATATGGTAGCAATATGGTACCACAACATTAATATGGTAAACTAATATATTCAACTGAACTGAATTTCACTGTTACAATTAAAAATGTATCTATGTGACTATGTAAATTATTAGTTACAATAATATAAATAAGCACCTGTTACTGTAAGTTGATCCACTCTTTAATATTAACCATTTGACTGTCGCAGCCACATATATACGTCTTACGAGGTACCGTGTTTGACGTATATATACTCATAAATTCTAGCGGCTTCAAATCAAGCAGGAGAAAGCTGGTAGGCCCAGATGTGAGAGAATGAGTCTGTGTGGTCAGTGTGCACCATATAAAAAAAATCCTGGAGCACGCAGTGCATAATGACAAAAAAAAAAACTCCGACCGTTTTTTTTAATTAAAATGCCGACTTCGTGGTCTATTTTCGTATAGTATTTATGGTTGTATTCAAGTTTTCTTGGTCTCATTTGATAGAATGGAAAACATATCATAGAAATAGAGGTGATTTTGATTGATTTTACTATAAAAAGAACCTAGAAATGGAGCTCAAAGTAGCGGAAATGTTTGATTTTTCCCAATGTTCAAAAGTAAACAAATGATGCCATTGTCCAATAAATGTCCAACTAGCCATTCTAATATGCAGTCATGAATGGGTTGATGTTATTTATACAATTATTACAGTATTGTAGTAGTCTGCATAATAGTAATTCTTCTATTTTTTGTTTGAATAAAAATTCAAAATAGAAAGCAAGAATAATATCAGAGGGGCTTGGAGACATGACTGATGAACAAAGAAAATGTTATTTTAGATCCAGAAATGTCTGCATTGTTCATTCTGGACCTTATTTTGAAATTGTCATATTTTTTAGTTTTTGTGAAATTGGCCAAATTGCAAATTTCTTACCACATTATTAGGTAGTTGAAATCGGTAAATGGGCAGTTTCTTGTACTTAATCGATAGAAAAAATGAAGTTCTAAAGAAATAGCTACGAGTTTGGGCGACTGGAACAACGGAATTAGCCGAAAATAGGGCTCAAAGTGCGCAAAATCGCTGATTTGTAAACAACGCCGAGGTCGCTAACTTCGCCAGAGCATAATTCCGTCAGTTTTCCATCAAATTTCGTTTTTTTTTTGGTGTCATTACAATCGGGAAAAGATTCTCTATCATTTCATAAGAAAAAATAAATTTTTTATTTTTTTTTAAATTTTGCGACACCAGAAGAGACCTCAGGATTGGGGGTTGCGACAGTAAAAGGGTTAATGTAAATAACTTGGTTTACCTTAGAGTAAGATTTTGTTCAGATTTTTAAATCTGGAGAGTTAGCCACCCAAGATAACCCAGGAAAGAGAGTGGCTCATCAAGGGACTGTCTGTCTTACTTCTATTGTGGTCATCAATCTTGTCCCCCAGGATGCCACTCACACCAGTCAACTAAACACAGGTACCTACTTGCTAGATGAACGGGACAACTGGTGTAAGGAAACAGCCTCAAAGTTTCCATCCTTGCCAGGCCATGGGTATTCCTTATTAGCAATATTTTTTTTTTTTTTATTATCACACTGGCCGATTCCCACCAAGGCAGGGTGGCCCGAAAAAGAAAAACTTTCACCATCATTCACTCCATCACTGTCTTGCCAGAAGGGTGCTTTACACTACAGTTTTTAAACTGCAACATTAACACCCCTCCTTCAGAGTGCAGGCACTGTACTTCCCATCTCCAGGACTCAAGTCCGGCCTGCCGGTTTCCCTGAACCCCTTCATAAATGTTACTTTGCTCACACTCCAACAGCACGTCAAGTATTAAATACCATTTGTCTCCATTCACTCCTATCAAACACGCTCACGCACGCCTGCTGGAAGTCCAAGCCCCTCGCACACAAAACCTCCTTTACCCCCTCCCTCCAACCTTTCCTAGGCCGACCCCTACCCCGCCTTCCTTCCACTACAGACTGATACACTCTTGAAGTTATTCTGTTTCGCTCCATTCTCTCCACATGTCCGAACCACCTCAACAACCCCTCCTCTGCCCTCTGGACAACAGTTTTGGTAATCCCGCACCTCCTCCTAACTTCCAAACTACGAATTCTCTGCATTATATTCACACCACACATTGCCCTCAGACATGACATCTCCACTGCCTCCAGCCTTCTCCTCGCTGCAACATTCATCACCCATGCTTCACACCCATACAAGAGCGTTGGTAAAACTATACTCTCATACATTCCCCTCTTTGCCTCCAAGGACAAAGTTCTTTGTCTCCACAGACTCCTAAGTGCACCACTTACTCTTTTTCCCTCATCAATTCTATGATTCACCTCATCTTTCATAGACCCATCCGCCGACACGTCCACTCCCAAATATCTGAATACATTCACCTCCTCCATACTCTCTCCCTCCAATCTGATATTCAATCTTTCATCACCTAATCTTTTTGTTATCCTCATAACCTTACTCTTTCCTGTATTCACATTTAATTTTCTTCTCTTGCACACCCTACCAAATTCATCCACCAATCTCTGCAACTTCTCTTCAGAATCTCCCAAGAGCACAGTGTCATCAGCAAAGAGCAGCTGTGACAACTCCCACTTTGTGTGTGATTCTTTATCTTTTAACTTCACGCCTCTTGTCAAGACCCTCGCATTTACTTCTCTTACAACCCCATCTATAAATATATTAAACAACCACGGTGACATCACACATCCTTGTCTAAGGCCTACTTTTACTGGGAAATAATTTCCCTCTTTCCTACATACTCTAACTTGAGCCTCACTATCCTCGTAAAAACTCTTCACTGCTTTCAGTAACCTACCTCCTACACCATACACTTGCAACATCTGCCACATTGCCCCCCTATCCACCCTGTCATACGCCTTTTCCAAATCCATAAATGCCACAAAGACCTCTTTAACCTTATCTAAATACTGTTCACTTATATGTTTCACTGTAAACACCTGGTCCACACACCCCCTACCTTTCCTAAAGCCTCCTTGTTCATCTGCTATCCTATTCTCCGTCTTACTCTTAATTCTTTCAATAATAATTCTACCATACACTTTACCAGGTATACTCAGCAGACTTATCCCCCTATAATTTTTGCACTCTCTTTTATCCCCTTTGCCTTTATACAAAGGAACTATGCATGCTCTCTGCCAATCCCTAGGTACCTTACCCTCTTCCATACATTTATTAAATAATTGCACCAACCACTCCAAAACTATTTCCCCACCTGCTTTTAACATTTCTATCTTTATCCCATCAATCCCGGCTGCCTTACCCCCTTTCATTTTACCTACTGCCTCACGAACTTCCCCCACACTCACAACTGGCTCTTCCTCACTCCTACAAGATGTTATTCCTCCTTGTCCTATACACGAAATCACAGCTTCCCTATCTTCATCAACATTTAACAATTCCTCAAAATATTCCCTCCATCTTCCCAATACCTCTAACTCTCCATTTAATAACTCTCCTCTCCTATTTTTAACTGACAAATCCATTTGTTCTCTAGGCTTTCTTAACTTGTTAATCTCAATATATCTTACTTTATTGTAACTGATTTTCAGATAGTTGAGTTAGTTGTTTTAAGGTTTAAATAATAAGATATTACAAGGAGCACAATTAAGTCACTTTGAGTTTTTTTGTGTTACTCTGGTGGTTAATGTACATGTTACTATGTATGATAATTTTGGTGTTACTCTGGTGGTTAATGTACATGTTACTATGTATTATAATTTTTGTGTTACTATGGTGGTTTTTATTTATTTATTTATTTATTTACAATTTGAGCACACATACAGAGGTACAAAAAAATACAGATAAGAGCAGCATGCCAAAGCCACTTATATGCATAGCATTATGGGCTGGCTTAAAATTAACTTAAGATTAACTAAGCAATGATGAAATCAGTGATAAAACATTATTGTAAACAGATTACTATAAAGCACAAGTGAGTATTACAAAGACAGGTCATATGGTTGCATGCATTGTTGTACATTCAGTAGAATGGAGTATTCTGTTAGGTAGTGTATTTAAAAATAATAAAGTTAGATTGGGTTTTAGGTTTAACATTTATGTGATATAATTGTGAGAAACATTTAAGATATACAATTTATAAGGTTCAGTTATTCAGTATTTATTTGGTTTTGGGTGAGTAAGTGATCTTTGAGAAGAGACTTGAATTTATAAACAGGTAGTGTTTCTTTTATATTTACAGGTAATGAATTCCAGATTTTAGGGCCTTTTATGTGCATTGAGTTTTTGCATAGCGTGAGATGGACACGAGGAACATCAAAGAGTGATCTGTGCCTTGTGTTATGGTCATGTGTTCTGTTGAGGTTGGCAAGGAGATGTTTGAGGGGAGGGTTAATATCAGAGTTAAGTGTTCTATGTATGTAATAGGTGCAGTAATAAGTAAGGATGTTTTGTATGGTGAGTAGGTTTAGTGTATTGAATATTGGTGGAGTGTGCTGCCTGTAGTGAGAATTTGTTATCATTCTAACTGCAGCCTTTTGTTGGGTAATTAGTGGTCTGAGATGGTTATTTGTTGTTGAGCCCCATGCACAAATTCCATAGGTGAGATAGGGGTAAATAAGAGAGTGATATAGGGCCAGGAGGGCTGACTGTGGAGCATAGTACCGTATCTTCGATAGTATGCCTACAGTCTTGGAAATTTTCTTAGAAATTTGTTGTATATGTGTATGAAATTTGAGTCTATCATCAAGGTGGATTCCTAAGAATTTTCCCTCTGTTAGCTTTGTGATAGGTGATCCGTTTATCATTATGTTAAGAGGGACATCTGTAGCTCTGTTACCAAACTGAATGAAGTAGGTTTTGTCAATGTTTAGTGTAAGTTTGTTAGTCCTCATCCAGGTAGATATGTACATGTTACTATGTATGATAATTTTTGTGTTACTCTGGTGCTTAATGTACATGTTACTATGTATGATAATTTGTGTGTTACTCTGGTGGTTAATGTACATGTTACTATGTATGATAATTTTTGTGTTACTCTGGTGGTTAATGTACATGTTACTATGTATGATAATTTTTGTGTTACTCTGGTGCTTAATGTACTTGTTACTATGTATGATAATTTTTGTGTTACTCTGGTGGTTAATGTACATGTTACTATGTATGATAATTTTTGAGTTACTCTGGTGATTAATGTACATGTTACTATGTATGATAATTTTTGTGTTACTCTGGTGGATAATGTACATGTTACTATGTATGATAATTTTTGTGTTACTCTGGTGCTTAATGTACATGTTATTATGTATGATAATTTGTGTTACTCTGGTGATTAATGTACATGTTACTATGTATGATAATTTTTGTGTTACTTTGGTGGTTAATGTACATGTTACTATGTATGATAATTTTTGTGTTACTCTGGTGCTTAATGTACATGTTATTATGTATGATAATTTGTGTGTTACTCTGGTGGTTAATGTACATGTTACTATGTATGATAATTTTTGTGTTACTCTGGTGGTTAATGTACATGTTACTATGTATGATAATTTTTGTGTTACTCTGGTGCTTAATGTACATGTTACTATGTATGATAATTTTTGTGTTACTCTGGTGCTTAATGTACATGTTAATATGTATGATAATTTTTGTGTTACTCTGGTGGTTAATGTACATTGATACTGGAGTTCCGCAGGGAAGTGTCCTTGGTCCCGCTGCTCTTCCTCATATACATCAATGATCTTCCAAACATATCCCAACACCTGAAACCCATTCTCTTTGCTGACGACACGACTTACGTCATCTCTCACCCTAATCTTGCCACCCTCAACACCATTGTTAACAAGGAGCTGATCAAAATATCGACTTGGATGACAGCCAATAAACTTACGCTTAACACTGACAAAACCTACTATATTATGTTTGGTAGCAGAGCAGGAGATGCACAAATTAACATTAAGATCGACAACACTCTAATTACCAGACATAATGAGGGCATATTCCTAGGCCTATACCTTGACAACAACCTGAATTTCAGCACCCATATCCAACACATAACCAAAAAAGTATCCAAAATGGATGGGATCCTCTCCAAGATACGATACTACGTGCCTCAAAATGCCCTTCTCACACTATACCACTCATTTATCCATACCTCACCTATGCTATTTGTGCTTGGGGATCAACTGCAGCAACACACCTAAAGCCAATAATAACCCAACAAAAAGCTGCAGTAAGAATAATCACTAAATCCCATCCCTGGCAACACCCCCCCCCCCACTCTTCATAGATCTAAACTTACTCCCTGTTCAGTACATCCACACTTACTACTGGGCAATCTACATCTACAGAACCTTAAACTCCATTATCAACCTTGACCTAAAATGCTTTCTTGATAGTTGTGACAGAACCCACAGGCATAACACCAGACACAAACATCTCTATGACATTCCCCGTGTCTGACTAAACCTTTACAAAAATTCAATGTATGTCAAAGGCCCTAAAATCTGGAACACCCTACCTGAGAACTCTAGAACTGCAGACACATTCATCACCTTCAAAACTACCATTAGAAAACATCTTATCTCCCTGATACACCCCATCAACTAACTACACGAATACCACCTGGTGGTTCACACTTACACTCACTCACCAATTTGACCATAAACAGAAATATTAATCTCAATCTTAAAATAATGAATCCCGTGATACTCGAATACTGAAACTATATACTGTGCCAAAACAAAAGCATTCACATTGCTAAACTCACAAACTAGTATTTAGTGACTTAGCCATAATACCAACTTACCTCATAATTTGTAATATTTTAAAATTAAGAATTAAACTAAGTCTGCCTGAAATGCCTAGCCATGCTAGGTGTTCTAGTGGTACACTCTGTAATCATTATTTAACTACATGTAAACCAAACAATAACCAAATTCTGTAAACTCAGCATTGTAATCCTTATAGAGAATAAACTTTGAATTGAATTGAATTGAATGTATGATAATTTTTGTGTTACCCTGGTGCTTAATGTACATGTTACTATGTATGATAATTTTTGTGTTACTCTAGTGGTTAATGTACATGTTACTATGTATGATAATTTTTGTGTTACTCTGGTGATTAATGTACATGTTACTATGTATGATAATTTTTGTGTTACTCTGGTGATTAATGTACATGTTACTTTGTATGATAATTTGTTGAAGTGTATTTATGTGTATTTCTACCTAAATAAACTTCCTAACTTATTGGGTTATTCTTGGTTAAATAATGAACCTTGTGTATGAATGTTCTGCCAACAATATTGTTTATTATGTAACATAAACCTTAAAACTTACTAACTTAAACCTGCTGCTGCCTCACCACCTAACACCTGCTGCTGCCTCACCACCTAACACCTGCTGCTGCCTCATCACCTAACACATGCTGCTGCCTCACCACCTAACACCTGCTGCTGCCTCACCACTTAACACCTGCTGCTGCCTCACCACCTAACACCTGCTGCTGCTTCACCACCTAACACCTGCTGCTGCCTCACCACCTAACACTTGGTGCTGCCTTACCACCTAACATCTGCTGCTGCCTCACCATCTAACACCCACTGTTGATGCTTCACCACTTAACATCTGCTGCTGCCTCACCACCTAACACCTGCTGCTGCCTCACCACCTAACAACTGCTGCTGCCTCACCACCTAACACCTGCTGCTGCCTTACCACCTAACACCTGCTGCTGCTGCCTCACCACCTAACACTTGCTGTTGCCTCTCCACTTAACATCTGCTGCAGCCTCACCACCTAACAACTGCTGCTGCCTCACAACCTAACACCAGCTGCTGCCTGACCACCTAACACCTGCTGCTGCCTGACCACCTAACACCTGCTGCTGCTGCTGCCTCGCCACCTAACACTTGCTGCTGCCTCACCACCTAACATCTGCTGCTGCCTCACCACCTAACACCTGCTGCTGCCTCACCACCTAACAACTGCTGCTGCCTGACCACCTAACACCTGCTGCTGCCTGACCACCTAACACCTGCTGCTGCTGCCTCACCACCTAACACCTGCTACTGCCTCACCACCTAACATCTGCTGCTGCCTCACCACCTAACACATGCTGTTGCCTCACCACCTAACACCTGCTGCTGCCTCACCACCTAACACCTGCTGCTGCTGCCTCACCACCTAACACCTGCTGCTGCCTCACCACCTAACACCTGCTGCTGCTGCCTCACCAACTAACACCTGCTGCTGCCTCACCACCTAACACCTGCTACTGCCTCACCACCTAACATCTGCTACTGCCTGACCACCTAACACCTGCTGCTGCTGCTGCTCACCACCTACCACCTGCTGCTGCCTGACCACCTAACACCTGCTGCTGCTTCTGCCTGACCACCTAACACCTGCTGCTGCTGCCTCACCACCTAACACCTGCTGCTGCCTCACCACCTAACACCTGCTGCTGCCTCACCACCTAACAACTGCTGCTGCCTCACTACCTAACACCTGCTGCTGCACCACTAAACACCTGCTGCTGACTCACCACCTAACAACTGCTGCTGCTGACTCACCACCTAACACTTGCTGCTGCTGCCTCACCACCTAACACCTGCTGCTGCTGGTTCACCACCTAACACCTGCTGCCGCCTCACCACCTAGCACCTGCTGTTGCTGCCTCACCTCCTAACACTTGCTGCTGTCTCACCACCTAACACCTGCTGCTGCACCACCTAACACCTGCTGCTGACTCACCACCTAACACCTGCTGCTGTTGCCTCACCACCTAACACCTGCTGTTGCTGCCTCACCAACACCTGCTGCTGCCTTAGAACCTAACACCTGCTCCTCCTGAGCACCTAACACCTGCTCCTGCCTGAGCATGCAACACCTGATTCACTTAACACCTGAGCACCTGACACTCAACATCTGAGCACTTAACACACTCAATACCTGAGCACCTAACACCTGCAGCACCTGAGCACCTGACACAATCAACACCTGAGCATCTAACACCTGCCACACTCAACAGCTGAGCATGTGACACTCAACACCTGAGCACCTGACACAATCAACACCTGAGCACCTACCACCTGACACACTCAACACTTGAGCACCTATCACCTCACACACTCAACACTTGAGCACCTAACACACACAACACCTGAGCACCTAACACCTGACACACTCAACACCTGAGCACCTAACAACTGACATACTCAACACATGAGCACCTAACACCTGACACTCAACACTTGAGCACCTAACACAGTCAACACCTGAGCACCTAACACCTCACAAACACAACACCTGAGCACCTAACACCTCACACTCAACACCTAACACACTCAACACCTGAGTGGCTAACACTTGACACACTCAACACCTGAGCACCTAACACCTCACATACACACACACCTGAGCAGCTAACACCTGACACAGTCAACACCTGATCAACTAACACAGTCAACACCTGAGCAACTAACACAGTCAACACCTGAGCAACTAACAGTCAACACCTGAGCAACTAACACAGTCAACACCTGAGCAACTAACACAGTCAACACCTGAGCAACTAACACAGTCAACACCTGAGCAACTAACACAGTCAACACCTGAGCAACTAACAGTCAACACCTGAGCAACTAACACAGTCAACACCTGAGCAACTAACACAGTCAACACCTGAGCAACTAACACAGTCAACACCTGAGCAACTAACACAGTCAACACCTGAGCAACTAACACAGTCAACACCTGAGCAACTAACACAGTCAACACCTGAGCAACTAACACAGTCAACACCTGAGCAACTAACACAGTCAACACCTGAGCAACTAACACAGTCAACACCTGAGCAACTAACACAGTCAACACCTGAGCAACTAACACAGTCAACACCTGAGCAACTAACACAGTCAACACCTGAGCAACTAACACAGTCAACACCTGAGCAACTAACACAGTCAACAAGACACAGATATGATCATGTCTGGCGCCTTAATACACTATATTTCATGGGTCAAACTCTCTCTATGTATCATCTAGCACATGAATGTTATATTGTAATAAAGGCAGGTGTTACTCACCTGTGTTAGACACCACAGGTGTTACTCACCTGTTAGACACCACAAACACTGTTTATTGTTGACTTGTTTCTTCTTTGTTGGGTTTATAAGGGCCACTGACAGCATCAGCCGGAGAATGTTTCTCCATGCTACCAGAAAAAATTGTTGTCCAAGGCTTGGCGATGAGAGAAAAGGAACGAAAGTTCCTTTGTAAATAGAGATAGAAACTTGAAGTTTCCAATTAGATCCGGTGGACGCCCTTGCCAAGTCCCAGCAGAAAGGGACGCCCACACTCACACTAAGTTCAAGAACCTGCGTCCCACCAAAGACCGTTATAGAATTTCCCTTAGAGTGGAAAAAATGGAGCTGGATAAAGTAAGTGGGTGTACAGGTGCCCCTCCTGTAGTGCCAAGTGCCCCTCCTGTAGTGCCCGGCGGGCTATATAGATGAGGACAAGCGTCCCAGAGAGAACGGGGGGGGGAATTTGCCACTGATACTCAGGCGAGAGAGAGACGTCCACACACAACGAAGGCTGACACAGAAGTCTATTGTTAACTATCACAGCCACCCACCAACAACACAAGTTGTTGTTGTTGTTGTTGTTGTTTATAGGGCCACTGACAGTGTACGTCGTATTGAACCCTGACTTCCGGCGCTCGGAAAAGGAACCTCAACTGAAGTGGAAGGATTAAGTAAGTAACTAAGTAAGTGCAAATAAGTAAGTTTATTCAGGTATACATATATAGTTACATAGATTATCAAACATAGCAGCATATGTGTAAAATACCTAGGATAACCCAAAAAAGCCAGACAGGGTGACTTATTTCCATTGGGGTCCTTTTACCTTATTATTATAATACAGAGGTTATAATATTTTATTAATATTCTATGTGAGAAATAAATTCCCATAATTATACTGTATATTTTTTATATTGCAAATATACATGATTAATGCATTACTGTTGTTCTAAATTGTATTTTGAATAGAAGTTAGTTAGTTTAATATGTTTATTATGCACCCCATACCCATCCTGTGGGCGGTAGTCAAAAGATTACAGAGGTACATAATGGGTCCTGGGACTGGGCCTCAAAGTTTTGATAGCTGAGCAAGTTACAGAGGTAATGAATTCACAATTTTCAAAGGTAATGAACTCACAATTTACAAAGGTAATGAACTCCAGGTAGGTCTAGTCACAATCATGACAAGTTACAAAGGTATTTACAGATTACAGAGGTACACAATGGGTCCAGGGACCGGGCTCCAAAGTTTTGATGGCTGAACTAGGTACAAGGTAATGAACTCACAAGTTACAAAGGTAATGAACTCACAAGTTACAAAGGTAATGAATACTGTAAGAATGGTTACTTACGTTTATACATGGCTGCAATCATGAACAAATTTTAGAGTAATGAGCAATTCACACTTCCACACTCGGTCACAACTGTAGTGAGTTATTGGTGCAAATGTTGATTGCTGAGTCTCTCTCTCTCTCACACACACACACACACACACACATACAAATTCATACACACACACACATAAACACACACACACACACACACACACACACACACACACACACACACACACACACACACACACACACACACACACACACACACACACACACACACACACACACCTCATGCACACACACCCACCCACACACACACACACACACACACACACACACACACACACACACACACACACACACACACACACACACACACACACACACACACACACACACACACATGCACATATGTGGTAATGCTTTATTTACAGCTAGCAAATTCAGGGTATTTCTCCAGAATGGTCTGTAATATACCACTGTGGATAAAATACTCAGTCATTTCTTGAACACTTCTGAGTGAGTTGTTTCTAAATTCATTAATTTTATCGCACTCCAGTACATAATGACGCAGGGTGTGACAATAATCCATCTGGCAAAGTTTACATTTCGTTTGGTCTACATCTGGTGGTGGTGATTTAACCTGCCAAAGATACTTGTAACCCAGCCGGAGCCGGGCTGTAGTGACATCCAAGAGTCTGCTTATTTTGTTGGATGCACCATAGACATGTGGCTCCTCCTGCATGATAGAATGATGATAGATGGACTCACTGGTGTCAATCTCCCTGAGCCTTAAGTCCATAAAATTCAGCTGAAGTTCTTTTCGTATTATTGTTCTCAAACTACTACCTGACAAGCCAAGATTGTAATCTACTCCCTCTTTGAAAGCATACAGCTTAGCCAATTTATCAGTTCTATCATGCATCTGAAGACCAATGTGAGATGGAATCCACAGCATGTGCACTCTGACTCCACTGTCCACAGTCCTACCATTCCTGTGTCTGTCTTCTGACACAAGCATGCCACAATTTATGCTTAATGAGTTGAGAGCATTTATGGATGACAGAGAATCAGTTACAATTAAACTGTCAATCTTTGATACATAGATGCATTTCAGTGCAAGGAGTATGGCAAACAGTTCTGTCTGAAGGGTAGAGGACCAATTATTGATGCGTGCTCCAATTTCTTTAAGAGAGCCATCACTCTGTACGACAACAGCAGCACTACCAGCTGCACCAGTGGATTGGTGAACAGAACCATCAACGTAAATAATTTGCGAGAGTGTGTGCTGTGTGACTAAGTTATCAATACAGCTTAAGGCCTCATGTTTGGCTTCAAGGCGAAGTTTTGGTTGTGATTTAAGAAGTAGTTTGGGGGGAAATGGAGGAATGGTAGTTTGGAATGGGGTAATATTCCATGGAGCGGAGAAGTGCCGCTGTTGCCTTACTTGACATAGAACATGTATCTGATTCATGCGGAGGTCGGTTCCAGTCTTTTCGATCCATCTGGAGGAGTGTTCACCAGTGCTAAGGAAAGTTTGGAGGGCTTCTGTGCAAGGGTTTGAATGAGCTTGCCTGTGAAAGACAACTAATAACAGTTGAAGCAGCCATATTTGCACAGGGGAATACAAAGGGAAACCTTGAATATTCATCTACTATGTTAAGGAAATACCTATTCTGATTTGTGCTTGGTAGAGGTCCTTTGAAATCTATATTCAATCTTTCGAAAGGCTGGGTGGATTTTATGAGATGAGTCTTATCTGGCTGATGAAAGTTTGGCTTGCACTCTGCACATACTCTGCATGCTCTGATCACTTGTCGCACATCTTCCACTGAGTAGGACATGTTCTTTGATTTGACAAAATGGTACAGGCGTGTAACTCCTGGGTGACACAAAGCCTTGTGGAGAGCTGAGAGTGATTGCAAATCATGACATGCTGCTCCACAGTGGGACCTAGAGAATGCATCAGGTGAGATGTTCTCTTGACCCGGTCGGTACAGAATATCAAAGTCATAACACGATAGTTCCATCCTCCAGCGTAATATCTTGTTATTCTTTATCCTACTTTTGTGCTTCTTGTCGAACATATACATCACGGACCGTTGGTCAGTCCTTATGGTGAAATGTCTACCAGTTAAATAATGCCTCCAGTGGCGAACTGCTTCTACGATGGCCTGGGCTTCCTTTTCTACAGCAGCATAACATTTCTCTGATCCTTGAAAAGTTCTCGAAAAGAAGGCTACTGGTCGTCCTGCCTGAGATAAGACTGCAGCAATGGCAATGTCAGATGCATCCGTTTCCACTTCGAATGGTAGGGACTCATCAATGGCTTGAACTACTGAGTTTTCAATGTCCTGTTTGAGAGTATGGAAAGCGGCTTCTGCTTCCTTTGTCACAGGAAATATGGTAGCACTCAATGGGCGGACTTTACTTGAATAGTTGTAGATCCATTGTGAGTAAATCAACAATTCAAATCATTATGAAGCTGTGTGTAGTCTGTGGTCAGTCAAACAAACGGGCTTCCACATGGATAAACTGTCATTTTTGTGGAAATTGGTGTCACGCCCCTTGTGCAGATATCCCAGAACTAGCTACAAGCAGTATTAAAACAGAGAAGTGTTTCTGGGTATGCCCAAATGAGGAAAATCTGTGGACTAAAATCACAAGGGTATTAAAAGAGGACAACATCAAAGCTGCTTTCATAGAAAACCTGGAAGCTTTCTACAACAGATGGGAACATAAAAAGTCTGGGCTGAATGGTACTGCCCTTGATACTGGCCATGTAGTCACAAACTGTAAGGCTGGAGGTGATGTCCTGGGAGACAGTAATAGTAAAGCTGGAGGTGCTGTCCTGGGAGACAGTAATGGTGAAGCTGGAGGTGCTGTCCTGGGAGACAGAAATGGTGAAGCTGGAGATACTGTCCTGGGAGACAGTAATGGTGAAGCTGGAGATTTTGTCCAGGTAGTCGGGAATTATACGCAGGAAGGAATACATATAAATGACCTCATAGGGGACAGGAGCCATAGTAGGGAAACAAGTGTAGTCAAAGATAAGATAAAACCAATATTGCAAACAAGAAATTCCGCAGGAAATAGCAAACAAGAGGACTCCAATAGCAATAGTGAGGATAAATTACCAAAAACAACTGGTGGGAGCTCCATTGTTGGTGCTAGGGAGGATAGAAGTAAGACAGGGAAACATGCACCAACAGGGAATACAGTCACAGAAACCCAAGGCAAGCGGAAACCAAGCCTGTGCACATACTATGCACTTGGTATCTGCTGGCATGGGAAATCTGGAAAAACAGATGGGACGTGCAACTATGACCACCCTAGAAAATGCCATGCCCATATGACAACAGGAAAATGCAAACTCCCTTCCAGTAAGCTTTTTCACCCTGAAATGTGTACCTCTTCAGTACAGGAAAGACTGTGCTATAAATTAAATTGCCAGGCATACCATCTAAAGGGGACAAAAAGATACAAAACATCCAGGCCATGGGAAAACCTGGGTAGCCACAGCCACTCAAGAGGGAGAGGTTTTTTAGTGCCAGGAAGGAAAAAAAACTGGCAGGAAATGGCAGAAATCGTACACCAAATCCAGTCATTCCTGGAGTGGAACCACAGTCGATGGCCTCCACTCCAAACCAACAGATACAGATACTAACGCCGGAAAAAAAATCCCCCCCCAGTACCAACAATACCACCAGTCCGATAACATTCTTCTTTGCAAATATACAGGGTCTAAAGCCAGCAACAAACAACAAAATACCTTTCATCCGTGGACTGCTTGCAGAGGCAAAGGCAATGTTCGCGGCTTTCACTGAGACCCACATAAAGGATCACTTGGACAATGAAATATGGATCCCAGGTTACAACCTATGCAGATGTGACAGAGTGAACAGGAAAAAGGGGGGGGTTGGCCTGTACATTGCAGAGTCACTTGTTTGCACAGAACTGCTTAATGCCTCAAATGACGTAGTGGAAGTTTTAGCAGTAAAGGTCGAGAACCAAAACCTAGTCATTGTGGTAGTCTACAAGCCTCCGGATGCAACATCCCAGCAATTCCAGGAACAGCTGTTAAAAATTGACCACTGTCTGGAAAATCTTCCAGCTCCTGCACCCAACATCTTGCTCCTGGGGGATTTCAACTTAAGGCACCTAAAATGGAGGAATATAGCAAATAATATTGTTGCAGTAATAACACCAGGAGGCAGCTCTGATGAAAATTCACACTCACACGAGCTTTTAAATCTCTGCACAAAATTCAATTTAAACCAGCAAATAATAGAGCCTACTAGACTGGAGAATACACTAGACCTCATATTCACTAACAACGATGATCTGATAAGAAATGTCACCATATCAAAAACAATATACTCAGATCACAACATAATTGAGGTTCAGACATGTATGCGAGGAGCCCCAGACCGACAAAATGAGACTAGTCACGAGGGAGCATTCACCTGGAGTTTACCTGAAGAGAGTTTCGGGGGTCAATGCCCCCGCGGCCCGGTCTGTGACCAGGCCTCCTCGTGGACCAGCGCCCGATCAACCAAGCTGTTGCTGCTGGCTGCACGCAAACCAACGTACGAGCCACAGCCCGGCTGATCAGGAACTGACTTTAGGTGCTTGTCCAGTGCCAGCTTGAAGACTGCCAGGGGTCTGTTGGTAATCCCCCTTATGTGTGCTGGGAGGCAGTTGAACAGTCTCGGGCCCCTGACACTTATTGTATGGTCTCTTAACGTGCTAGTGACACCCCTGCTTTTCATTGGGGGGATGGTGCATCGTCTGCCAAGTCTTTTGCTTTCGTAGTGAGTGATTTTCGTGCGCAAGTTCGGTACTAGTCCCTCTAGGATTTTCCAGGTGTATATAATCATGTATCTCTCCCTCCTGCGTTCCAGGGAATACAGGTTTAGAAACCTCAAGCGCTCCCAGTAATTGAGGTGTTTTATCTCCGTTATGCGTGCCGTGAAAGTTCTCTGTACATTTTCTAGGTCGGCAATTTCACCTGCCTTGAAAGGTGCTGTTAGAGTGCAGCAATATTCCAGCCTAGATAGAACAAGTGACCTGAAGAGTGTCATCATGGGCTTGGCCTCCCTAGTTTTGAAGGTTCTCATTATCCATCCTGTCATTTTTCTAGCAGATGCGATTGATACAATGTTATGGTCCTTGAAGGTGAGATCCTCTGACATAATCACTCCCAGGTCTTTGACGTTGGTGTTTCGCTCTATTTTGTGGCCAGAATTTGTTTTGTACTCTGATGAAGATTTAATTTCCTCATGTTTACCATATCTGAGTAATTGAAATTTCTCATCGTTGAACTTCATATTGTTTTCTGCAGCCCACTGAAAGATTTGGTTGATGTCCGCCTGGAGCCTTGCAGTGTCTGCAATGGAAGACACTGTCATGCAGATTCGGGTGTCATCTGCAAAGGAAGACACGGTGCTGTGGCTGACATCCTTGTCTATGTCGGATATGAGGATGAGGAACAAGATGGGAGCTAGTACTGTGCCTTGTGGAACAGAGCTTTTCACCGTAGCTGCCTCGGACTTTACTCTGTTGACGACTACTCTCTGTGTTCTGTTAGTGAGGAAATTATAGATCCATCGACCGACTTTTCCTGTTATTCCTTTAGCGCGCATTTTGTGTGCTATTACGCCATGGTCACACTTGTCGAAGGCTTTTGCAAAGTCTGTATATATTACATCTGCATTCTTTTTGTCTTCTAGTGCATTTAGGACCTTGTCGTAGTGATCCAGTAGTTGAGACAGACACGAGCGACCTGTTCTAAACCCATGTTGCCCTGGGTTGTGTAACTGATGGGTTTCTAGATGGGTGGTGATCTTGCTTCTTAGGACCCTTTCAAAGATTTTTATGATATGGGATGTTAGTGCTATTGGTCTGTAGTTCTTTGCTGTTGCTTTACTGCCCCCTTTGTGGAGTGGGGCTATGTCTGTTGTTTTTAGTAACTGAGGGACGACCCCCGTGTCCATGCCCCCTCTCCATAGGATGGAAAAGGCTCGTGATAGGGGCTTCTTGCAGTTCTTGATGAACACAGAGTTCCATGAGTCTGGCCCTGGGGCAGAGTGCATGGGCATGTCATTTATCGCCTGTTCGAAGTCATTTGGCGTCAGGATAACATCGGATAGGCTTGTGTTAATCAAATTTTGTGGCTCTCTCATAAAAAATTCATTTTGATCTTCGACTCTCAGTCTGGTTAGCGGCTTGCTAAAAACTGAGTCATATTGGGACTTGAGTAGCTCACTCATTTCCTTGCTGTCATCTGTGTAGGACCCATCTTGTTTAAGTAAGGGCCCAATACTGGGCGTTGTTCTCGATTTTGATTTGGCATAGGAGAAGAAATACTTTGGGTTTCTTTCGATTTCATTTATAGCTTTTAGTTCTTCCCGCGATTCCTGACTCCTAAAGGATTCTTTTAGCTTAAGTTCGATGCTTGCTATTTCTCTGACCAGTGTCTCCCTGCGCATTTCAGATATATTGACCTCTTTTAGCCGCTCTGTTATTCTTTACCGTCGCCTGTAAAGGGAGCCCCTGTCTCTTTCTATTTTACATCTACTCCTCCTTTTTCTTAGAGGAATAAGCCTTGTGCATACATCGAGTGCCACCGAGTTAATCTGTTCTAGGCATAAGTTTGGGTCTGTGTTGCTTAGTATATCTTCCCAGCTTATATCGGTTAGGACTTGGTTTACTTGGTCCCACTTTATGTTTTTGTTATTGAAGTTGAATTTGGTGAATGCTCCCTCGTGACTAGTCTCATTTTGTCGGTCTGGGGCTCCTCGCATACATGTCTGAACCTCAATTACGTTGTGATCTGAGTATATTGTTTTTGATATGGTGACATTTCTTATCAGATCATCATTGTTAGTGAATATGAGGTCTAGTGTATTCTCCAGTCTAGTAGGCTCTATTATTTGCTGGTTTAAATTGAATTTTGTGCAGAGATTTAAAAGCTCGTGTAAGTGTGAGTTTTCATCAGAGCTACCTCCTGGTGTTATTACTGCAACAATATTATTTGCTATATTCCTCCATTTTAGGTGCCTTAAGTTGAAATCCCCCAGGGGCAAGATGTTGGGTGCAGGAGCTGGAAGATTTTCCAGACAGTGGTCAATTTTTAACAGCTGTTCCTGGAATTGCTGGGATGTTGCATCCGGAGGCTTGTAGACTACCACAATGACTAGGTTTTGGTTCTCGACCTTTACTGCTAAAACTTCCACTACGTCATTTGAGGCATTAAGCAGTTCTGTGCAAACAAGTGACTCTGCAATGTACAGGCCAACCCCCCCCCCTTTTGCCTGTTCACTCTGTCACATCTGTATAGGTTGTAACCTGGGATCCATATTTCATTGTCCAAGTGATCCTTTATGTGGGTCTCAGTGAAAGCCGCGAACATTGCCTTTGCCTCTGCAAGCAGTCCACGGATGAAAGGTATTTTGTTGTTTGTTGCTGGCTTTAGACCCTGTATATTTGCAAAGAAGAATGTTATCGGACTGGTGGTATTGTTGGTACTGGGGGGGGATTTTTTTTCCGGCATTAGTATCTGTATCTGTTGGTTTGGAGTGGAGGCCATCGACTGTGGTTCCACTCCAGGAATGACTGGATTTGGTGTACGATTTCTGCCATTTCCTGCCAGTTTTTTTTCCTTCCTGGCACTAAAAAACCTCTCCCTCTTGAGTGGCTGTGGCTACCCAGGTTTTCCCATGGCCTGGATGTTTTGTATCTTTTTGTCCCCTTTAGATGGTATGCCTGGCAATTTAAGTTATAGCACAGTCTTTCCTGTACTGAAGAGGTACACATTTCAGGGTGAAAAAGCTTACAGGAAGGGAGTTTGCATTTTCCTGTTGTCATATGGGCATGGCATTTTCTAGGGTGGTCATAGTTGCACGTCCCATCTGTTTTTCCAGATTTCCCATGCCAGCAGATACCAAGTGCATAGTATGTGCACAGGCTTGGTTTCCGCTTGCCTTGGGTTTCTGTGACTGTATTCCCTGTTGGTGCATGTTTCCCTGTCTTACTTCTATCCTCCCTAGCACCAACAATGGAGCTCCCACCAGTTGTTTTTGGTAATTTATCCTCACTATTGCTATTGGAGTCCTCTTGTTTGCTATTTCCTGCGGTATTTCTAGTTTGCAATATTGGTTTTATCTTATCTTTGACTACACTTGTTTCCCTACTATGGCTCCTGTCCCCTATGAGGTCATTTATTTGTATTCCTTCCTGCGTATAATTCCCGACTACCTGGACAAAATCTCCAGCTTCACCATTACTGTCTCCCAGGACAGTATCTCCAGCTTCACCATTTCTGTCTCCCAGGACAGCACCTCCAGCTTCACCATTACTGTCTCCCAGGACAGCACTATCAGCCCCACATTTACTGACTACCAGGACTTCATCTCCAGCCTTACAGTTTCTGACTACATGGCCAGTATCAAGGGCAGTACCATTCAGCCCAGACTTTTTATGTTCCCATCTGTTGTAGAAAGCTTCCAGGTTTTCTATGAAAGCAGCTTTGATGTTGTCCTCTTTTAATACCCTTGTGATTTTAGTCCACAGATTTTCCTCATTTGGGCATACCCAGAAACACTTCTCTGTTTTAATACTGCTTGTAGCTAGTTCTGGGATATCTGCACAAGGGGCGTGACACCAATTTCCACAAAAATGACAATTTATCCATGTGGAAGCCCGTTTGTTTGACTGACCACTGACTACACACAGCTTCATAATGATTTGAATGGTTGATTTACTGCAATTCTACTAGCAACCTCTTGAATATTATATTAATAACCTTAAATGAAGCTCTAGCTATTTGTATTTCTGTTTCTAACTCTTTTTGTATATTGGACAGCTTACCGTCACGTTCCTGATTTTTAATGTTTGTGTTTATAAGGGCGCCTACAACCCCATCCGTTTACAGTCTGCTTTATTGTCCAACGAAACTGTTTGAAACCAGTCCCGGGTTCGGACCAGTCAAGGGTTGGGACCAGTCAAGGGTCCGGACCAGTCGATCTGCTCTGATCAGTGGGTCACTTATTTAAAACATACTGGTCGGTGATTTGAGCTAACACATGAAGGATCTACTGGAAATTATCTACCCGAGTAATATGTGATTTGACTGATACAAAAGTATAACTTGCGTGTTGAAGAGCCGGTGATATCTGGCAGCTCCTACAATGACGAACGGTCACCTCCTTGTTTATCAATCGCTGTATCTGGCTTTTCTATTTTTTTTTTCCGTCTCCACCACAATAAATGCTATATTATCACTATAGTTGACTTGTGCAAATTTCGGAGGAAGGACGCTTTTTCTGTAGTAATAATTGCTTCTCGTTGTGTATATTGCGACCGCTGGTAACTACAGGTTATATGAAATTCACAGTAACGTCTCGTATTTCAAGAAAAGAAACTAATGAAAGTCACTCCACTCCACTAAGTACCATTATAATACTGGTTAGTTGCTACTACAACACTGTATTCTGCTATTCACTGGTATCACTAGATTACAATAACAAAAACATAAAGTGGGACCAAGTAAACCAAGTCCTAACCGAAATAAGCTGGGAAGATATACTAAGCAACACAGACCCAAACTTATGCCTAGAACAGATTAACTCGGTGGCACTCGATGTATGCACAAGGCTTATTCCTCTAAGAAAAAGGAGGAGTAGATGTAAAATAGAAAGAGACAGGCGCTCCCTTTACAGGCGACGGAAAAGAATAACAGAGCGGCTAAAAGAGGTCAATATATCTGAAATGCGCAGGGAGACACTGGTCAGAGAAATAGCAAGCATCGAACTTAAGCTAAAAGAATCCTTTAGGAGTCAGGAATCGCGGGAAGAACTAAAAGCTATAAATGAAATCGAAAGAAACCCAAAGTATTTCTTCTCCTATGCCAAATCAAAATCGAGAACAACGCCCAGTATTGGGCCCCTACTTAAACAAGATGGGTCCTACACAGATGACAGCAAGGAAATGAGTGAGCTACTCAAGTCCCAATATGACTCAGTTTTTAGCAAGCCGCTAACCAGACTGAGAGTCGAAGATCAAAATGAATTTTTTTATGAGAGAGCCACCAAATTTGATTAACACAAGCCTATCCGATGTTATCCTGACGCCAAATGACTTCGAACAGGCGATAAATGACATGCCCATGCACTCTGCCCCAGGGCCAGACTCATGGAACTCTGTGTTCATCAAGAACTGCAAGAAGCCCCTATCACGAGCCTTTTCCATCCTATGGAGAGGGAGCATGGACACGGGGGTCGTCCCTCAGTTACTAAAAACAACAGACATAGCCCCACTCCACAAAGGGGGCAGTAAAGCAACAGCAAAGAACTACAGACCAATAGCACTAACATCCCATATCATAAAAATCTTTGAAAGGGTCCTAAGAAGCAAGATCACCACCCATCTAGAAACCCATCAGTTACACAACCCAGGGCAACATGGGTTTAGAACAGGTCGCTCCTGTCTGTCTCAACTACTGGATCACTACGACAAGGTCCTAAATGCACTAGAAGACAAAAAGAATTCAGATGTAATATATACAGACTTTGCAAAAGCCTTCGACAAGTGTGACTATTGCGTAATAGCGCACAAAATGCGCGCTAAAGGAATAACAGGAAAAGTCGGTCGATGGATCTATAATTTCCTCACTAACAGAACACAGAGAGTAGTCGTCAACAGAGTAAAGTCCGAGGCAGCTACGGTGAAAAGCTCTGTTCCAAAAGGCACAGTACTAGCTCCCATCTTGTTCCTCATCCTCATATCCGACATAGACAAGGATGTCAGCCACAGCACCGTGTCTTCCTTTGCAGATGACACCCGAATCTGCATGACAGTGTCTTCCATTGCAGACACTGCAAGGCTCCAGGCGGACATCAACCAAATCTTTCAGTGGGCTTCAGAAAACAATATGAAGTTCAACGATGAGAAATTTCAATTACTCAGATATGGTAAACATGAGGAAATTAAATCTTCATCAGAGTACAAAACAAATTCTGGCCACAAAATAGAGCGAAACACCAACGTCAAAGACCTGGGAGTGATTATGTCGGAGGATCTCACCTTCAAGGACCATAACATTGTATCAATCGCATCTGCTAGAAAAATGACAGGATGGATAATGAGAACCTTCAAAACTAGGGAGGCCAAACCCATGATGACACTCTTCAGGTCACTTGTTCTATCTAGGCTGGAATATTGCTGCACTCTAACAGCACCTTTCAAGGCAGGTGAAATTGCCGACCTAGAAAATGTACAGAGAACTTTCATGGCGCGCATAACGGAGATAAAACACCTCAATTACTGGGAGCGCTTGAGGTTTCTAAACCTGTATTCCCTGGAACGCAGGAGGGAGAGATACATGATTATATACACCTGGAAAATCCTAGAGGGACTAGTACCGAACTTGCACACGAAAATCACTCACTACGAAAGCAAAAGACTTGGCAGACGATGCACCATCCCCCCAATGAAAAGCAGGGGTGTCACTAGCACGTTAAGAGACCATACAATAAGTGTCAGGGGCCCGAGACTGTTCAACTGCCTCCCAGCACACATAAGGGGGATTACCAACAGACCCCTGGCAGTCTTCAAGCTGGCACTGGACAAGCACCTAAAGTCAGTTCCTGATCAGCCGGGCTGTGGCTCGTACGTTGGTTTGCGTGCAGCCAGCAGCAACAGCCTGGTTGATCATGCTCTGATCCACGAGGAGGCCTGGTCACAGACCGGGCCGCGGGGGCATTGACCCCTGAAACTCTCTCCAGGTAAACTTCAGGTAATAAGCAAAGAGACCAAGAGTTCTTCGGAGTGACTTTTTGTCTTGAGGCATTGGAAGTTCCCGTAGAGGTCGTAGTCGTTCAGGGTCTGGGAATATTGAACCTCCTTCCACTACATAACCAAGGATGCTAAGCCTTTTAGTTGAAAAAGTGCACTTTTCCTCATTGTAACTGATATTTTTCTTCTTGGCGGCTTCCAAAAACTTATCAAGGTTTGCATCATGTTCCTCCTGGGTCTTGCCACAAATGGTAACATTATCTAAATACGCGTAAGTTCCCATGAGTTGCTCTTCCTGAATGAGTGAATCCATAATTCGTTGGAAGCAGGCTACCCCATTGGTGACTCCAAAAGGGACTCTGGTAAACTGATACAGGCCATCACTAGCCTGAAACGCTGTGTATGGTTTATCTTCATTCCTTATAGGGACTTGATGATAGGCACTCTGTAGATCAATTGTGCTAAACACATAGTACTGAGCAATTTTGTTCACTGTATCATCAATTCGAGGTAGAGGGTACCCATCAAGAAGTGTAAATTTGTTGATTGTCTCAGAGTAATCGATAGCCAGTCTCCGTTTCCTATAATCATCTTTAACAACAACAACCTGTGCACGCCAAGGGGAATCACTCGGTTCTATAATACCCTCCTTCAGCAGCCTCTGAGTTTCTTTCTCAATGAACATCCGATCCTCATAAGAATAACGGCGTGACTTAGCTGATATAGGATGGCAATCCGCGGTAAGATTTGCAAACAGCTTTGGTGGGTCTACCCTTAAAGTGCTAAGTCCACAGACAACAAGAGGAGGCAGTTCACCTCCATATGTTAAGGTGACACTACCATGCAGCTTCTGAAAGTCCTGACCAAGGATAACATCAGAGCACAGTTGTGGCAGAATAGCTAAATGTACATCTTGATAATCCTTTCCATTAACTCTGAGATTTACCTTACAAAACCCTAAGGTCTGAATAGAGAGAGATGTTGATGCCATGGAAACGGTACCTGATGAGTGATGTAGAGTCAAGGAGAGCCGTTTAACTAAGTCAAGGTTGATGAAACTCTCTGAGCTGCCACTATCAATAAGACCATCTACTTCTGTTCCTTTGATGAATACTTTCACAACTGCCTTTGACAGTGAATTTGGAGTAGCCGCAGAAGTCACTGTTGCTAGAGTCGCATGATCACTGGAATGTGTGGAGGCACTAGCTCTTGTTGATGCATTAGCTCGACATACTTTAGCAAATTGACCTTTCTTGTGGCATTTATGGCACATTGCTTCACGAGCAGGACACTTTGGACGTGGATGTCTTGAAAAACCACAAAATAAACACACCGTACCTGCTGCTGCTGCCACTGAGGCAGGTTCCACAGTAACTTCATTGCAAGAGTCTTGGTCAGGAATTGCAGCACTTACCACTCGAGAAGGCTGAGTGGTACTGTATACTTCAGAATTCTTCTGGGCTGAGTCTAGAGCTCTTGCCTGGTCAAAGGCAGCGGCTAAGTCGAGAGTTTTATTCTCCAATAAACGCTGCCTTATTATTGGTGATTGCAGGCCACTGATAAAAGCATCCCTGATGGACTCTTCACAATACTGAGCAGCTGTCACTGCTTGGAAGTGACAGTCCTTACCTAAAATTTTCAGTGCTTGAAAGTATTCCTCTAAGGATTCATCAATCTGCTGGCGGCGAGTTGCAAGGCGATAGAGTGCAAAGATTTCATTTGTAGGTTTAATATACTGAGACTTGAGGGTTTTGATAGCATCTTCGTAGGTATTACACTCAGAAATAGCCTCATATATCTTAGGTGACACAAAATTGATGAGCAGACTTAGTTTATCTAGATCTTCTTTAGGAAGGGCTCCCAAGAAGTTTTCGAAAGTCTTAAACCAGTGCTTCCATTCCTGAGCAGCCGTTGATAAGCTGGGGTCACAGTCTAGCCTCTCAGGTTTCAGTAAACGCTCCATGTTGTGATGTAATCTAGCGCAGGATCACCACCAGGTAGCCCAGGATTCTATGTTCAATAAACTGTTGTGATAGAAACACAGGCCTTATCTCTAGGCTTTATTGAACATAGAATCTTCATAGTACTTCTGCAACAACAAAATATAATGACTAATACATCTAATAATGGCTTCTACAGGGATGGTGATGTCTTGCATATGTCAAGAGAAAAGTTATAACTACAGGCCACATATTTAAACTCACCATGTAATCTGCATCACTGATAAATGGATATAGTAGGAGAGAATCACACACCATGTGTTGGCGCCCATGACATACACCAAACTGTTGTTGTTGTTAAGGGCCCCAAGAGGTGGTGCAGTATTATCCTGCTGCTGCTCCCCACAGGACCAGTATCACTACAAGCATATTAACCCCAATTAGGATATTTCTTTCAGTAACACGATCTCTGATGCTTGGAATATCAAGTTCTTTTTGCATATTTAAAATTTTGGCAGTACGAGGGCATCCTAGGATGATCCTCATTGCTTCGTTCTGCAGTTTTTCCAGCCCTCCAAGCTTCCAGTCAGACACAAGAGCAAGTAGTGGCGCAGCATAATCAACCAATGATCTAATATAAGCAAGATACATCATTTTCACAATTTTAACATTAGCACCAGACCTGGGGTGAAGCTCTGCCACAACTCTAAGTGCTCTTAGTCGTTCTTTGTATTGGCAACAAAGTCTTGTTACAACAGGTTCAAGTAGTGGAACCTCAAAGCCTAGATACTTGTATCTGCTTACATATTCTAGAAGAGACCCATCATGCAATTGGATCTGACGAACTGTGCCTCTCTGTCGAGGAGGACGCCTATTGAGTATCTTTGTTTTATCAGTAGAGATTATCAACCCCAGGTCCTGACACGAGGCTAGTACATGATTAAGAATGTTTTGGGTGTTGGAGAATCCGATGGTGTGAATCATTATATCATCAGCAAAACTAATCACATAATTATGGGGCTGACTAGGCATAGCATTAAGTAATGCATTAATTAGAATATTGAATAGTGTGGGACTGAGCACACCTCCCTGTGGGGTTCCTAATTCAAAGTCTTTAGTTACACTTCTATATCCCTGGAACAACACAGACGATTTTCTGTTGGACAGGTAGCCTTTAATCCAGCGGAGAAGCCATCCTCCAACATCCATTCTGGCAAGTTCACTAATTATTACATATCGGTTGGCTACATCGAAAGCGGATTTAAGGTCAAGAAAGGTAGTGTAGGAGCTGTCAGTGTACAGGGTGAGAAAGGTGGCTATGCAATGATGCACGCTCCTTCCATGCATGAAACCATGTAACCGGGGAGACAAAAATTGTTTGATTCTGTTCATGAGACGATTAAGAATCATTCTCTCAAATGTTTTACACAAGCAGCTAGTAAGAGATATTGGGCGAAATGCATTTTGTTGATTGGGCTTAGGAATTGGAATGATGAGGCTGTTGGTCCAAGATTGAGGGAGCTCCCCAGTTACATAGCTCATGTTATATAATTCAAGTAATGGATTACCTGGTACTCGACACAGCAATCTGAGTATGTTGTAAGTAATATCATCCTCACCAGGCGACGTGGAGTTGCCCTTAGTTAGCGCTGCATCAAGTTCATAATTAGTGAAAGGAATGTTGCAATCATCTGCCTTACTGAGCATAAAGCAAACAAGTCTCTCCCTTGCATCATATTTGTCATTTAATTTTGCCTGTGTGGTACTGGGGAGATTGTCATAGCTAGATGTAGCAGCCCAAGCACTGACTAACTCATTCGCCCTATGCAAGGGATGAGGGTGTGCGATCTGCCCAGTTCGGTTACCCTTAATTATATTTATGTCCCTCCATGCCCGGCTAAGTGGGATGTGAGCATTAAGACCGTTGACAAATTTTTCCCAGTCGGTTTGCCGCAGCTCTGTCATACGCTCTCTGGCAGCAGCAAGGGCAGTTTGGAAGAGCCTCAGCATTCCAGGGGTACGATGTTTTCTATAGGCTAGGCCTAGTCTGCGAGCAGTACGTTTCAGTGTACGAAGTTTAGAATCATTGTAATAAGTATGGTTTTTGAAGGAGGTATGATTATTATGGAAGTTTGTTGGGTTTAGAGTACCAAGAGGTTGCAGTGGCGGCTCCAAGTAGTTCTGAATACTGCTCACAAGATCATTGTTAAAGGTCTCTACAGAGGAACACTCATAGGAATTATACCAGTCAGTCACATGTGCAACAAAGTCATCATGCTGATCTGTGGGAACATTAAAACGTTTCTGTTTGAATATCCCACCAGGAAGGATAGTATTACCAATATCTAGAGAGGTTAGCCTAGGGAAATGATCAGATGCTATATCTGTTACAATGGAAGACTCACAGCTGGCAGAAGTAATGTTGAAGCCCAGGCACAGATCAAGGACGCCTCCATAGATATGTGTGGGTTCAAGGTCACCTACAATTTGGACATTATCATGACTGTTTAAGAGTGACAACAGTTGATTGCCATTACGATTACCAAACTGTGAGTTTCCAATGCTTTTGTGTCTCGCATTGTAATCGCCAATAATAAGAGTAGGCTCAGAATGAGCACAAGTTGGGAGCTCCAAGTAATTAAATTTATCAGCAGGAGCATACAAGTTAAATATGTTGAGAGCAGAGTTCCCTATATAAATCCTAACACCGTGATATTGTAGCCCCTCTGTTTTCTTGTGTGCAAGAAGTTGATGGGGAAGCGATTTTTTAATATATAGAACACAAGAGTTAGTAGATTTGAGGTTGTATGCAACAAATGATGGTAATTTAGGGGGGTGGGATTTTTCAGGGACTCTGCACTCTTGTAGACACACAACATCAATGGGTTCAGTGGTTACTTTATGATGAAGGTCAGGAAGTCTTTTTCTAAGTGATGCAATGTTCCAGCATAATATAGAAAGTTTATACGAGTTTTGATCCATTATAGTAGTCCTGGGATCTTGCCGAGTTTCTCAGCACAATGAAAAAATTGTTCATATAAATAGCAGACCTCATCAATGTCAACAGTGCTACCCTTGTCCATGAGTTTTGTAAGTGCACCTCCAGTTGCAAGGCCTCGTGGGAGTCTTCGTAAACCCAGAGCAAGACGCTGTTTATGTGTGAATGTATGATAGGTGACACCACCACTCACATTCCCTCCTCCACTAACATTACACGCAACACTACAACTGTCATCACCAGCGCCACTACCAACATTGTGTTCATTACATTTGTCAACAGTATTGTATTCAACATTAATGTCTATGTGACTAACCTCATCACACTCTGCACCACCACTTATATTATGCTCATCACTTTTACTAACATTATAGACACCACCGCTCTCATCACACTCTTCACCACCACTTAAATTACGCTCATCACTATTACTAACATTATAGACACCACCGCTCTCATCACACTCTTCACCACCACTTAAATTACGCTCATCACTATTACTAACATTATAGACACCATTGCCCTCATCACACTCTTCACCACCACTTATATTACGGTCATCACTATTACTAACATCATTGACACCATAGCCTTCGTTATGATGCTCACTACAGTTATCAACACAAGTATTATATTCGTCATTACTGTGATTAAGAACACCACCGCCACCTTGTTCAGCAGCCTTACACTTGCTTTCACAAATTGTGACAATCTTGTTATTGGTACACTCTACACATCTTTCCTTGTGTTGTTCAAGTTGTTGTTTCAGGAGAAATTGTTGTGTTTCCAGTACTTTTATGCGCGACATCAGGTTGTATACCACAGGAGCAAGACTTGGAACATCTGGAGACGTGAAGTCCCGGTCAGCTGAGCTATTTGGCTGACTGTCAGCTGACTCAGCTAGGCTGGTATTGACAGCCGATGTGATGGAGGTCTGTTGACGTGCTCCCCAGGTGAGGTGCTCAACCCCATTGTCTGAGGGCAGGCATGAGCCAGTATTCAGACCCGAGGTACCTGGTAGTCCTGGGAGGCCATTATGAGGGGTACAGGGTGAAGTGCGGTTGGCTGAGATGCGATCAGCCCTCACACTGCAGTCAGCATGAGCTGCTGTGACTCCTGAGGTCTTACAATTGATACATTGTTTAGCAACAGTCTGTTGCTGTTTGATCATAGCATAACACCATTCAGAAGGATGAGCATTGGCACACACTGCACACCAGTGTGACTTAGATGGGCATTTCCTGGCGATGTGGCCCCAGTGTTGACACTTATAACATCGACGTTGAGGAGGTCTGTACAATGCAATGTAATAGCGTCTGTTGAGGGCTGCACGGGAGTAAATATAGCGTGGCAGAGTCCCCTGGCCAGTCCACTCAGCTAATATCAGACCGTTGGAAAGTCGACGAGGGCTTGCAACTTGCTCTGACGCCAGATATTGAGGATTCAAGTGCTTGTTGACGTTGTAGATGACAATAAGCACTTTAGGTGCCCTTGGTGGGGCAGCTCGGAGTTTGATGTTGGCATATTCGTGAGTGAGAAGTTTGTCTATAAATGCTGAATCATTAGGCACAAAGACGTAGTTATCCTCATCGCGGACAAACTTGATCGTTTCCTCATGATTGTTTACACTAGCTTCGAAAAACCAGTTAAACTTGGTCTCTTGATCAGTGTTGTTAGGGAAATCTAACCTGACAGCTTTGGGAGGGTGTGCGCCCACTGTATTGCTTTCAGCAAGCTTTCTCTAGAAGCCTCGTTCTTTTTTCCGAGCCTGTTTACTAAAATATGTTTCAAATCTGCCTTCACCATCATCTACGTCAACACCATCAGCTATACTCATAGCTGACAGGAGTTTCACACTGGCGATGGGCTAAAGGATACCGGTGAATAGAAGGGACAAGGAAGGGATATTCACCTCGCTAGACACAGGCAATGTGGGTGTAGTGGCCTGCGGGTCGCAGTGCGATTTTCAAGGTCATTCACGGGGCCACAGTCGTCTCGAGAGTTACCAGTATTGCACTACTCTTTAATTACTCCAAACCCGCAGCACTTAACACAGCTAGCACACGTGTCTAGGAATGACAGACAAATTTTCACTCTGTGGACAAATAAATCAGCACAAACTTAATATGTTTATAGATGAACCTCTATCTTGTTACAGTTAAAAAGCCGTCTCCGAAGATTTAGATTTTGCCACCGAAGTGGCTAGTTTATTGTGCACCCCATATCCATCCTGTGGACGGTAGCGCGAGAGCATATGGATACACAAAAGGCCTAGGAACTAGGCCCCAAAGGGTTAACAGGAATACATATGGATTTATATCTACATATCTATAGTTCACTTATCTGTTACAAGCAAATTTAGGAAATTTGCTTAGTATATCTGGTATCTTATTTTCATTAATAAGATATCTTGACATGTCACATAGGTTATTATACTGTCTGTCTCTGTATTCCTCAATAAGTGGACAATTAAGCACATAGTGTTCAAGAGAGTGACCATATGCCTGATCACATAATTTACATTTAGTTTGATCATCATCTGTGTGTCTCCCAAACTGCCAGAAGTACTTGTAACCAAGCCTAAGCCTGGCCACTACAACATCAGTCAGTCTGTTCACATTGCAAGTTGCTCCATAAACATACTTATCTACGTTCATGTTATCATAGTGGGTTATAGATCTACTCAGGCTTCTAACTGCATTCCTATAACAATCATCTTCATTATTTACTTCTCTCCTAATATTATTCCTAATGCTAGACACAGTTATACCAAAGTTATATTCTACGTTCTCCTTCTGGATACTCTTCTTGGCTAACATATCAACTTTATCATGAAGGAGTAATCCAATGTGTGATGGGATCCATAGCAATTGTACATTAATTCCTTTGTCCCTAATTTTTGAGTATCTATACCTGGCTTCCCCAATGAGCATGTTGTTGGAGTCATTATATGAGCCAAGAGCCTTCAATGATGACATAGAATCAGTAATGATGATAGAGTCAAGCTCAGTGTCATAGGTTAGCTTTAGCGCCATTAGGATTGCAAACAATTCAGTTTGCAGTGTAGACGCCCAGTTGTTAATTCTTATGCCTAACTCAACAAATTTATTATCGTTCTTAACTAGGGAGGTGGCAACAAGAGCAGATGCAGCCCTGCCAGAAGACTCCTGTTTAGATCCATCAGTGTATATAACTTGTGATAACTTATTACTACCAGCTAGGCGAAAAATTTCTTCTTGAGCAGTTGCTCTAACAAGAGATTTAAGGAAGGGATTACTAGCAATGAGCTTCTTGGGAGGGACTTGTAGGTATGTGATATTAAATGAACACATGGAGTTACCAGGTACTAGCCTTTCAAAACGGAAAACTAATTCCAGTGTTTCACTAGGTATGTCACAACTCACACACAAGAGTTCTAACAACACCGAAGGTACGGCCGGAACACTGTAGAACGTTCACAAAGGCATTCTGGGATTCAGAAGAGATGTAACTGCAGTGTAACTTGACCTTGGCAAGCTGGCTTGGAGTGCTGTTTAGCCTGGATCGGTTAAACTCGCCCTTGTCTCATATGTAGATAATGGCGACGAGCTAAGGGATACCGGTGAATAGGAAAGTCGAGGAAGGGACATTCACCTCACTGGACACACGCAGTATGGGTGTAAGGGGCATGCGAGTCTTATAGTGCCATTTTCAAGGTCACCCAGCAGGCCAGACATTCCTCACTCATTTTAAGCCTACGTAGGTACTGATGGTAGCACAATGTCCTAAGTCAGTGAAATCCACTCGTGCAAATAGTTACAACAAATCTGCAGCACTTAACACAACCACTAGGATATTTGCTTGTAGCAGGCAGGTAGGCACACAGGAGACTTATTCGTAAGGTGAGTGGAGCGCGGCACAGAGGACTGACACGGGCACTCAAGCATTTATGTGGTCTGGCAAAAACCGCCTCTAGACCACAAGTAAATAGAGGCGAATGGCTGAGTTCCAAATCGAGGAAGGAGGGGAGGGAGGCGAGGTGGAGTGAAGGTGTAGCCTCCTACAGCCACTTCAAATCAAGATGTTTTTGTTTCACTAGGTATATCACTAGTCACAGTTCACACATAAGAGTTCCAGCAGCAATTCAGCTGCGCTCCAACAATATTTGTTGCATGATGAGTTATCAGTCGGGTGAGATAAGCAGTTCTGATATAGAAGGCCTAGGACTTCACTCAACACACACGTCCTCTCCCCTCAACCACTCAGGCCTAACTGTTTGAATAGAACCAACCGAGTTTCCTCTGCGCCTACACGGATGTGCGGGGGAAGAGGTCGACACAGAGCATCGGGGGTTAGCGGGAGTGGTTTGAATGTAGTGAGGAGGCTGTGAAAACATGGGACCAGGAAATTGGCATTCACGGCGGCCTAAGGATTAATATAGGCCTCACTTCATAATAGGAAGTGTCATAACTGTTCCTGGTGAAGAGTGAGGTAATGTGATTTACAGGACCACCATAATAAAGTGGTAAAATTAGTGAATAATGGCAGGACCGGTGGAGACTGGTGCGTCGCCATGGAGTGTCCCGGGAAAAATACCCGTGATTTAATCATCACTCATCGGTCTCAGATCTTAATAGAGTAACCTCTAATGTGTGTAATAATTATGAGACATGAAATCGTCTTGTGAATGGTAATGTAATCAGTGATAATAACACTAAGTTAAGAGAATGCGGGAAGTGAAATAGTCGTCTTGCTCTGAGTGAACACGTTAGTCCTCGTGCTTTCCGTCCAGAGGATAGTGAAGTTTTTATGGAATCACGACTTCTAAACTGGGATAAACCGATGGATACCTCGTCCTGCTGGAATAAGAACCGTGTCGGTGTAACAGGACATCGGAATGAGATGGTGAATGGAGGAAATAAGGAACATCAATCACCCACAGTTAAGTAACCTTTCTAGTTATAGCAGACTGATACTGGCCAGTTAGGTATGTTGTAATTGGATAGGTTATGGGTGATCCAGCTACATCAAGTGACCACCAGAGAATATCTGGTAAGTGGTGGGATTATGTACAAATGTTTTTCTTTGATGGTTTTATCAATGTGTAACCTACCTAAAGTGTGACAGTGTCAGCGTGCCTGGTTGTGCTCCGGGTTTTCTGGAGTTTTCACGGTCGCTCTTAAGTGCTAGAACTTTAATTTGTGTCATCAATCCTATACGATACATCCCTCTAGCGCCTGGAACCAATCTTGGGCGGAAAACATTATATACTGAGTCAAAAAAGGAGAATTAGTGTGCACTACCTAGCAGAGTTTACTGCCAGAGGGGAATCATAGGCCTGTGTCCCGTGGGAAAAAATAATAATAATTGAACTTTTCGTGTCAGAGGAAAGAAAGTCTCCCTGATAACATTGAGTATACATAGTGTATAGTGTATACTACAGTTGCTCCCTAGTATATTGATGACAAAGGCTAAAGTGTCATTTGAAAACAGGTGAATTTGTAAATGAAGTGATAAGCCTATAGAGGCAGGTGCCAGAAGTCGCCAGAAACTTACCACAGGTCAGCTGTTTTTAATAATCTTCCTGGCTTGCTAGTGTACTCGCATATAATCTAGTGATACCAGTGAATAGCAGAATACAGTGTTGTAGTAGCAACTAACCAGTATTATAATGGTACTTAGTGGAGTGGAGTGACTTTCATTAGTTTTTTTTTTTCTTGAAATACCAGACATATACTGTGAATTTCGTATAACCTGTAGTTACCAGCAGTCGCAATATACACAACGAGAAGCAATTATTACTACAGAAAAAGCGTCCTTCCTCCAAAATTTCCACCAGTCAACTATAGTGATAATATAGCATTTATTGTGGTGGAGACGGAAAAAAAATAGAAAAGCTAGATACAGCGATTGATAAACAAGGGTGGAGGTCGACGGTTCGTTATTGTAGGAGTTACCAGCAGTCACCGGGTCTTCAACAAGCAAGTTATACTTTTGTATCAATCAAATCACAGATTACTCGGGTAGATAATTTCCAGTAGATCCTTCATGTGTTAGCTCAAATCACCGACCAGTATGGTTTAAATAAGTGACCCACTGATCAGATCAGATCGACTGGACCGAACCCTTGACTGGTCCGAAACCTGGACTGGTCCGAACCCTTGACTGGTCCGAACCCTTGACTGGTTTCAAACAGTTTCGTTGGACAATAAAGCAGACTGTAAACGGATGGGGTTGTAGGCGCCCTTATAAACACAAACATTAAATATATACCAGTAACGTGCACGGTAAGCTGTCCAATATACAAAAACAGTTAGAAACAGAAATACAAATAGCTAGAGCTTCATTTAAGGAGGTTATTAATAGAATATTCAAGAGGTTGCTAGTAGAATTGCAGTAAATCAACCATTCAAATCATTATGAAGCTGTGTGTAGTCTGTGGTCAGTCAAACAAACGGGCTTCCACATGCACAAATTGTCATTTTTGTGGAAATTGGAGTCACGCCCCTTGTGCAGATATACAAGAACTAGCTACAAGCAGTATTAAAACAGGGAAGTGTTTTTGGGTATGCCCAAATGAGATAAATCTGTGGACTAAAATCACAAGGGTATTAAAAGAGGTCAACATCAAAGCTGCTTTCATAGAAAACCTGGAAGCTTTCTACAACAGATGGGAACATAAAAAGTCTGGGCTGAATGGTACTGCCCTTGATACTGGCCATGTAGTCAGAAACTGTAACGCTGGAGATGATGTCCTGGTAGTCAGTATATGTGGGGCTGATAGTGCTGTCCTGGGAGACAGTAATGGTGAAGCTGGAGGTGCTGTCCTGGGAGACAGTAATGGTGAAGCTGGAGGTGCTGTCCTGGGAGACAGTAATGGTGAAGCTGGAGATGCTGTCCTGGGAGATAGTAATGGTAAAGTTGGAGATGCTGTCCTGGGAGACAGTAATGGTGAAGCTGGAGATTTTGTCCAGGTAGTCGGGAATTATACGCAGGAAGGAATACATATAAATGACCTCATAGGGGACAGAAGCCATAGTAGGGAAACAAGTGTAGTCAAAGATAAGATAAAACCAATATTGCAAACTAGAAATACCACAGGAAATAGCAAACAAGAGGACTCCACTAGCAATAGTGAGGATATATTACCAAAAACAACTGGTGGGAGCTCCATTGTTGGTGCTAGGGAGGATAGAAGTAAGTCAGGGAAACATGCACCAACAGGGAATACAGTCACAGAAACCCAAGGCAAACGGAAACCAAGCCTGTGCACATACTATGCACTCGGTATCTGCTGGCATGGGAAATCTGGAAAAACAGATGGGACGTGCAACTATGACCACCCTAGAAAATGCCATGCCCATATGACAACAGGAAAATGCAAACTCCCTTCCTGTAAGCTTTTTCACCCTGAACTGTGTACCTCTTCAGTACAGGAAAGACTGTGCTATAACTTAAATTGCCAGGCATACCATCTAAAGGGGACAAAAAGATACAAAACATCCAGGCCATGGGAAAACCTGGGTAGCAACAGCCACTCAAGAGGGAGAGGTTTTTTAGTGCCAGGAAGGAAAAAAAACTGGCAGGAAATGGCAGAAATCGTACACCAAATCCAGTCATTCCTGGAGTGGAACCACAGTCGATGGCCTCCACTCCAAACCAACAGATACAGATACTAATGCCGGAAAAAAAATCCCCCCCCAGTACCAACAATACCACCAGTCCGATAACATTCTTCTTGGCAAATATACAGGGTCTAAAGCCAGCAACAAACAACAAAATACCTTTCATCCGTGGACTGCTTGCAGAGGCAAAGGCAATGTTCGCGGCTTTCACTGAGACCCACATAAAGGATCACTTGGACAACGAAATATGGATCCCAGGTTACAACCTATACAGAGGTGACAGAGTGAACAGGGAAAAGGGGGGGGTTGGCCTGTACATTGCAGAGTCACTTGTTTGCACAGAACTGCTAAATGCCTCAAATGATGTAGTGGAAGTTTTAGCAGTAAAGGTCGAGAACCAAAACCTAGTCATTGTGGTAGTCTACAAGCCTCCGGATGCAACATCCCAGCAATTCCACGAACAGCTGTTAAAAATTGACCAATGTCTGGAAAATCTTCCAGCTCCTGCACCCAACATCTTGCTCCTGGGGATTTCAACTTAAGGCTCCTAAAATGGAGGAATATAGCAAGTAATATTGTTGCAGTAATAACACCAGAAGGCAGCTCTGATGAAAACTCACACTCACGCGAGCTTTTAAATCTCTGCACAAAATTCAATTTAAACCAGCAAATAATAGAGCCTAGTAGACTGGAGAATACACTAGACCTCATCTTCACTAACAATGATGATCTGATAAGAAATGTCACCATATCAAAAACAATATACTCAGATCACAACATAATTGAGGTTCAGTCATGTATGCGCGGAGCCCCAGACCGACATAATGAGATTAGTCACGAGGGAGCATTCACCAAATTCAACTTCAATAACAAAAACATAAAGTGGGACCAAGTAAACCAAGTCCTAACCGATATAAGCTGGGAAGATATACTAAGCAACACAGACCCCAACTTATGCCTAGAACAGATTAACTCGGTGGCACTCGATGTATGCACAAGGCTTATTCCTCTAAGAAAAAGGAGGAGTAGATGCAAAATAGAAAGAGACAGGCGCTCCCTTTACAGGCGATGGAAAAGAATAACAGAGCGGCTAAAAGAGGTCAATATATCTGAAATGCGTAGGGAGACACTGGTCAGAGAAATAGCAAGCATCGAACTTAAGCTAAAAGAATCCTTTAGGAGTCAGGAATCGCGGGAAGAACTAAAAGCCATAAATGAAATCGAAAGAAACCCAAAGTATTTCTTCTCCTATGCCAAATCAAAATCGAGAACAACGTCCAGTATTGGGCCCCTACTTAAACAAGATGGGTCCTACACAGATGACAGCAAGGAAATGAGTGAGCTACTCAAGTCCCAATATGACTCAGTTTTTAGCAAGCCGCTAACCAGACTGAGAGTCGAAGATTAAAATGAATTTTTTATGAGAGAGCCACAAAATTTGATTAACACAAGCCTATCCGATGTTATCCTGACGCCAAGTGACTTCGAACAGGCGATGAATGACATGCCCATGCACTCTGCCCCAGGGCCAGACTCATGGAACTCTGTGTTCATCAAGAACTGCAAGAAGCCCCTATCACGAGCCTTTTCCATCCTATGGGGAGGGAGCATGGACACGGGGGTCGTCCCACAGTTACTAAAAACAACAGACATAGCCCCACTCCACAAAGGGGGCAGTAAAGCAACAGCAAAGAACTACAGACCAATAGCACTAACATCCCATATCATAAAAATCTTTGAAAGGGTACTAAGAAGCAAGATCACCACCCATCTAGAAACCCATCAGTTACACAACCCAGGGCAACATGGGTTTAGAACAGGTCGCTCCTGTCTTTCTCAACTATTGGATCACTACGACAAGGTCCTAAATGCACTAGAAGACAAAAAGAATGCAGATGTAATATATACAGACTTTGCAAAAGCCTTCGACAAGTGTGACCATGGCGTAATAGCGCACAAAATGCGTGCTAAAGGAATAACAGGAAAAGTCGGTCGATGGATCTATAATTTCCTCACTAACAGAACACAGAGAGTAGTCGTCAACAGAGTAAAGTCCGAGGCAGCTACGGTGAAAAGCTCTGTTCCACAAGGCACAGTACTCACTCCCATCTTGTTCCTCATCCTCATATCTGACATAGACAAGGATGTCAGCCACAGCACCGTGTCTTCCTTTGCAGATGACACCCGAATCTGCATGACAGTGTCTTCTATTGCAGACACTGCAAAGCTCCAGGCGGACATCAACCAAATCTTTCAGTGGGCTGCAGAAAACAATATGAAGTTCAACGATGAGAAATTTCAATTACTCAGATATGGTAAACATGAGGAAATTAAATCTTCATCAGAGTACAAAACAAATTCTGGCCACAAAATAGAGCGAAACACCAACGTCAAAGACCTGGGAGTGATCATGTCGGAGGATCTCACCTTGAAGGACCATAACATTGTATCAATCGCATCTGCTAGAAAAATGACAGGATGGATAATGAGAACCTTCAAAACTAGGGAGGCCAAGCCCATGATGACACTCTTCAGGTCACTTGTTCTATCTAGGCTGGAATATTGCTGCACACTAACAGCACCTTTCAAGGCAGGTGAAATTGCCGACCTAGAAAATGTACAGAGAACTTTCACGGCGCGCATAACGGAGATAAAACACCTCAATTATTGGGAGCGCTTGAGGTTCCTAAACCTGTATTCCCTGGAATGCAGGAGGGAGAGATACACGATTACATACACCTGGAAAATCCTAGAGGGACTAGTACCGAACTTGCACACGAAAATCACTCACTACAAAAGCAAAAGACTTGGCAGACGATGCACCATCCCCCCAATGAAAAGCAGGTGTGTCACTAGCACGTTAAGAGACCATACAAGTGTCAGGGGCCCGAGACTGTTCAACTGCCTCCCAGCATACATAAGGGGGATTACCAACAGACCCCTGGCAGTCTTCAAGCTGGCACTGGACAAGCACCTAAAGTCAGTTCCTGATCAGCCGGGCTGTGGCTCGTACGTTGGTTTGTGTGCAGCCAGCAGCAACAGCCTGGTTGATCAGGCTCTGATCCACCAGGAGGCCTGGTCACAGACCGGGCCGCGGGGGCGTTGACCCCCGGAACTCTCTCCAGGTAAACTCCAGGTAATCAGTGAAGAGGCGGGGCCAGGAGCTATGACTCGACCCCTGCAACCACAAATAGGTGAGTACACTGACACGAACATGAAAGAACTTGACAGATTTATCAGATGTCTAGACAATCATAATGTAAAGGATTGTCATACCAAATTGAACAGTTGCTATCAATGCAACAAGGGAAGGCACCATACAGTTATGTGCAGGGTTGTATGTAATTCTTATAATAATGGTGACAATAATGATAATGTTAATAACCCTGACACTACAGTGACTGATGTAAAGGTTGCAGCTAATGGCAATAATGATGGCCTAGCTTAGGTAGCCTTGCCGGTGTTGGATGTAATAATTCAGGATAAAGGGCATAAATCCAAAACTATGCAGCGTCACTCTCCTCAACACTGGTACGGGCCATGTAATATATGGCAGACTACCGCCTAGTAATAATGCCTAGAGGAAGTAGTAAATACAGTCACGGTGTCTTACTCATAAAGGTCAACCCAGTACAAGTATTCTTCTATCGAGGATGATGTTGAACCAGACTAATTTGTGGAAGCTGGACAGTATAGGGATTAATATAAATGAGGAAAGTCCAGATCATTCCTTTACTCAGGAACAATACCTGAAGGATGTTAAATTTGACTCTGGACATTACTGGGTGTGACTTCCGTGGAAGCTAAACCGTCCAGAATTATCTACTGATTATAGGATGGGGTATGGACAGTTAATGGGCCCAGCTCTGTGAACTGAGCAAGACACCAAAATTGTTGACTGCTTATAATGATATAATTAATAAACAGTTAAATAATAAATTGTTCTTACTTCAGGCGACAATAAATGCACGCCTTAAGTGCACAGGTGGTCCACTGAGCGAAGTAATTGGGTAAATAATGTTATGTGGACAATTTCCGGGTGTGACGTCAACTGAAGAGGAACTAATGAGGATATGTGAAGGGGTTAATGAAATAACGCAAGGTGCAAGGATGCCCATGAGGGAATGGAACAGTAATTAGTGCATTTTGAGGGATCAATAAATATGGATAGTCCTGGAGTTGAAGTGCCTATATGAAGTAATGTGCTGGGGCTGACTTGGGATACTGAGAGATACTTATTTATTCTCTATAAAGATTACAATGTTGAATTTACAGAATTTGGTTGTTGTGTAGTTTACACGTAGTTAAATAATGAATACAGAGTGTACCACTAGAACGCCTAGCGTGGCTAGGCATTTCGGGCAGACTTAGTTTAATTCTTTATTTTAAAATATTTCAAATTATGAGGTAAGTTGGTATTATGGCTAAGTGACTAAATACTAGTTTGTGAGTTTAGCAATGTGAATGTTTTTGTTTTGGCACAGTACATAGTTTCAGTATTGGAGTATCATAGGATTCATTATTTTAAGATTGAGATTAATATTTCTGTTTATGGTCAAATGGGTGAGTGAGTGTAAGTGTGAACCACCAGGTGGTATTCGTGTAGTTAGTTGACGGGGTGTATCAGGGAGATAAGATGTTTTCTAATGGTAGTTTTGAAGGTGATGAATGTGTCTGCAGTTCTAGAGTTCTCAGGTAGGGTGTTCCAGATTTTAGGGCCTTTGACATACATTGAATTTTTGTAAAGGTTTAGTCGGACATGGGGAATGTCGTAGAGATGTTTGTGTCTTGTGTTATGCCTGTGGGTTCTGTCACAACTATCAAGAAAGCGTTTTAGGTCAAGGTTGATATTGGAGTTTAAGGTCCTGTAGATGTAGATTGCACAGTAGTAAGTGTGGATGTACTGAACAGGGAGTAAGTTTAGATCTATGAAGAGTGGTGGGGTGTGTTGCCAGGGATGGGATTTAGTGATTATTCTTACTGCAGCTTTTTGTTGGGTTATTATTGGCTTTAGGTGTGTTGCTGCAGTTGATCTCCAAGCACAAATAGCATAGGTGAGGTATGGATAAATGAGTGGTATAGTGTGAGAAGGGCATTTTGTGGCACGTAGTATCGTATCTTGGAGAGGATCCCAACTGTTTTGGATACTTTTTTGGTTATGTGTTGGATATGGGTGCTGAAATTCAGGTTGTTGTCAAGGTATAGGCCTAGGAATTTGCCCTCATTATGTCTGGTAATTAGAGTGTTGTCGATCATAATGTTAATTTGAGCATCTCCTGCTCTGCTACCAAACATAATATAGTAGGTTTTGTCAGTGTTAAGCGTAAGTTTATTGGCTGTCATCCAAGTCGATATTTTGATCAGCTCCTCGTTAACAGTGGTGTTGAGGGTGGCAAGATTAGGGTGAGAGAAGACATAAGTCGTGTCGTCAGCAAAGAGAATGGGTTTCAGGTGTTGGGATACGTTTGGAAGATCATTGATGTATATGAGGAAGAGCAGGGGACCAAGGACACTTCCCTGTGGAACTCCAGTATCAAGTGGCCGTGTTGTTGATGCTGTGTCTTTAATGGTGAGGGGAGAGGACATGTGTGTTGAGTGAAGTCCTATGCCTTCCATATCAGAACTGCTTATCTCACCCGACTGATAACTCATCATGCAACAAATATCGTTGGAGCGCAGCTGAATTGCTGCTGGAACTCTTATGTGTGAACTGTGACTAGTGATATACCTAGTGAAACACAAACATCTTGATTTGAAGTGGCTGTAGGATGCTACACCTTCACTCCACCTCGCCTGTCTCCCCTCCTTCCTCGATTTGGAACTCAGCCATTCGCCTCTATTTACTTATGGTCTAGAGGCGGTTTTTGCCAGACCACATAATCGAGTGCCCGTGCCAGTCCTCTGTGCCGCACTCCACTCATCTTACGAATATGTCTCCTGTGTGCCTACCTGCCTGCTACAAGCAAATATCCAAGTGGTTGACACGGGCTTAGCAAGCACATTCAAGCAGGCTTGAAAGCAGCACTCCAAGCTAGCCAGGACAAGCTAAGGTAGCCTGCAGTTACAGCTGTCTTGTCCCCCGAGCATGTCTATGTATACATTCTACAGTGCTGCTGGCATACCAGTGTTTCCTGTAGTGGCTTAGTTAAGAACAATTTAACGAGCATTGCAGTACTGACTTTTTAAGTGGGACATGCCAGAGGTTCACCTATAAACATAATAAGTTTGTGCTAGAAGTGTTAAGTGCTGCAGATTTGTTGTAACTATTTGCACGAGTGGATTTCACTGACTTAGGACATTGTGCTACCATCAGTACCTACGTAGGCTTAAAATGAGTGAGGAATGTCTGGCCTGCTGGGTGACCTTGAAAATGGCACTATAAGACTCGCATGCCACTTACACCCATACTGCGTGTGTCCAGTGAGGTGAATGTCCCTTCCTCGACTTTCCTATTCACCGGTATCCCTTAACTCGTCGCCATTATCTACATATGGGATAAGGGCGAGTTTAGCTGATCCAGGCTAAACAGCGCTCCAAGCCAGCCTTTGTGAACATTCTACAGTGTTCCGGCCGTACCTTCGGTGTTGTGAGAACTAGTTCTTATGTAGTGAAAATTTGTCTGTCATTCCAAGACACGTGTGCTAGATGTGTTAAGTGCTGCGGGTTTGGAGTAATTAACAAGTAGTACAGTGTTGGTAACTCTCGAGACGACTGTGGGCCCAGTGAATGACCTTGAAAATCGCACTGCGACCCGCAGGCCACTACACCCATATTGCCTGTGTCTAGCGAGGTGAATATCCCTTCCTTGTCCCTTCTATTCACCGTTATCCTTTAGCCCATCGCCAGTGTGAAACTCCTGTCAGCTATGAGTATAGCTGATGGTGTTGACGTAGATGATGGTGAAGGCAGATTTGAAACATATTTTAGTAAACAGGCTCGGAAAAAAGAACGAGGCTTCCAGAGAAAGCTTGCTGAAAGCAATACAGTGGGCGCACACCCTCCCAAAGCTGTCAGGTTAGATTTCCCTAACAACACTGATCAAGAGACCAAGTTTAACTGGTTTTTCGAAGCTAGTGTAAACAATCATGAGAAAACGATCAAGTTTGTCCGCGATGAGGATAACTACGTCTTTGTGCCTAATGATTCAGCATTTATAGACAAACTTCTCACTCACGAATATGCCAACATCAAACTCCGAGCTGCCCCACCAAGGGCACCTAAAGTGCTTATTGTCATCTACAACGTCAACAAGCACTTGAATCCTCAATATCTGGCGTCAGAGCAAGTTGCAAGCCCTCGTCGACTTTCCAACGGTCTGATATTAGCTGAGTGGACTGGCCAGGGGACTCTGCCACGCTATATTCACTCCCGCGCAGCCCTCAACAGACGCTATTACATTGCATTGTACAGACCTCCTCAACGTCGATGTTATAAGTGTCAACGCTGGGGCCACATTGCCAGGAAATGCCCATCTAAGTCACACTGGTGTGCAGTGTGTGCCAATGCTCATCCTTCTGAACGGTGTTATGATATGATCAAACAGCAACAGACTGTTGCTAAACAATGTATCAATTGTAAGACCTCAGGAGTCACAGCAGCTCATGCTGACTGCAGTGTGAGGGCTGATCGCATCGCAGCCAACCGCACTTCACCCTGTACCCCTCATTATGACCCCCCAGGACTACCAGGTACCTCGGGTCTGAATACTGGCTCATGCCTGCCCTCAGACAATGGGGTTGAGCACCTCACCTGGGGAGCACGTCAACAGACCTCCATCACGTCGGCTGTCAATACCAGCCTAGCTGAGTCAGCTGACAGTCAGCCAACGAGCTCAGCTGACCGGGACTTCACGTCTCCAGATGTTCCAAGTCTTGCTCCTGTGGTATACAACCTGATGTCGCGCATAAAAGTACTGGAAACACAACAATTTCTCCTGAAACAACAACTTGAACAACACAAGGAAAGATGTGTAGAGTGTACCAATAACAAGATTGTCACAATTTGTGAAAGCAAGTGTAAGGCTGCTGAACAAGGTGGTGGTGGTGTTCTTAATTACAGTAATGACGAATATAATACTTGTGTTGATAACTATAGTGAGCATCATAATGAAGGCTATGGTGTCAATGATATTAGTAATAGTGATGACCGTAATATAAGTGGTGGTGAAGAGTGTGATGAGGGCTAAATGAATCTATAATGTTAGTAATGAGTGATAATGCGGTGGTGGTGAAGAGTGTGATGAGAGCGGTGGTGTCTATAATGTTAGTAATAGTGATGAGCGTAATATAAGTGGTGGTGAAGAGTGTGATGAGAGCGGTGGTGTCTATAATGTTAGTAATAGTGATGAGCGTAATATAAGTGGTGGTGCAGAGTGTGATGAGGTTAACCACATAGACATTAATGTTGAATACAATACTGTTGATAAATGTAATGAACACAATGTTGGTAGTGGCGCTGGTGATGACAGTTGTAGTGTTGCGTGTAATGTTAGTGGAGGAGGGAATGTGAGTGGTGGTGTCACCTATCATACATTCACACATAAACAGCGTCATGCTCTGGGTTTACGAAGACTCCCACGAGGCCTTACAACTGGAAGTGCACTTACAAAACTCATGGACAAGGGTAGCACTGTTGACATTGATAAGGTCTGCTATTTATATGAACAATTTTTTCATTATGCTGAGAAACTCAAGATGATCCCAGGACTACTATAATGGATCAAAACTCGTATAAACTTTCTATATTAAGCTGGAATATTGCATCACTTAGAAAAAGACTTCCTGACCTTCATCATAAAGTAACCACCGAACCCATTGATGTTGTGTGTCTACAAGAGTGCAGAGTCCCTGAAAAATCCCAACCCCCTAAATTACCATCATTTGTTGCATATAACCTCAAATCTACTAACTCTTGTGTTCTATATATTAAAAAATCACTTCCCCATCAACTTCTTGCACATAAGAAAACAGAGGGGCTACAATATCACGGTGTTAGGATTTATATAGGGAACTCTGCTCTCAACATATTTAACTTGTATGCTCCTGCTGATAAGTTTAATTACTTGGAGCTCCCAACTTGTGCTCATTCTGAGCCTACTCTTATTATTGGCGATTACAATGCGAGACACAAAAGCATTGGAAACTCACAGTTTGGTAATCGTAATGGCAATCAACTGTTGTCACTCTTAAACAGTCATGATAATGTCCAAATTGTAGGTGACCTTGAACCCACACATATCTATGGAGGCGTCCTTGATCTGTGCCTGGGCTTCAACATTACTTCTGCCAGCTGTGAGTCTTCCATTGTAACAGATATAGCGTCTGATCATTTCCCTAGGCTAACCTCACTAGATATTGGTAATACTATCCTTCCTGGTGGGATATTCAAACGGAAACGTTTTAATGTTCCCACTGATCAGCATGATGACTTTGTTGCACATGTGACTGACTGGTATAATTCCTATGAGTGTTCCTCTGTAGAGACCTTTAACAATGACCTTGTGAGCAGTATTCAGAACTACTTAGAGCCGCCACTGCAACCTCTTGGTACTCTAAACCCAACAAACTTCCATAATAATCATACCTCCTTCAAAAACCATACTTATTACAATGATTCTAAACTTCGTACACTGAAACGTACTGCTCGCAGACTAGGCCTAGCCTATAGAAAACATCGTACCCCTGGAATGCTGAGGCTCTTCCAAACTGCCCTTGCTGCTGCCAGAGAGCGTATGACAGAGCTGCGGCAAACAGACTGGGAAAAATTTGTCAACGGTCTTAATGCTCACACCCCACTTAGCCGGGCATGGAGGGACATAAATAGAATTAAGGGTAACAGAACTGGGCAGATCGCGCACCCTCATCCCTTGCATAGGGCGAATGAGTTAGTCAGTGCTTGGGCTGCTACATCTAGCTATGACAATCTTCCCAGTACCACACAGGCAAAATTAAATGACAAATATGATGCAAGGGAGAGACTTGTTTGCTTTATGCTCAGCAAGGCAGATGATTGCAACATTCCTTTCACTAATTATGAACTTGATGCAGCACTAACTAAGGGCAACTCCACGTCGCCTGGTGAGGATGGTATTACTTACAACATACTCAGATTGCTGTGTCGAGTACCAGGTAATCCATTACTTGAATTATATAACATGAGCTATGTAACTGGGGAGCTCCCTCAATCTTGGACCAACAGCCTCATCATTCCAATTCCTAAGCCCAATCAACAAAATGCATTTCGCCCAATATCTCTTACTAGCTGCTTGTGTAAAACATTTGAGAGAATGATTCTTAATCGTCTCATGTACAGAATCAAACAATTTTTGTCTCCCCGGTTACATGGTTTCATGCATGGAAGGAGCGTGCATCATTGCATAGCCACCTTTCTCACCCTGCACACTGACAGCTCATACACTACCTTCCTTGACCTTAAATCCGCTTTCGATGTAGCCAACCGACATGTAATCATTAGTGAACTTGCCAGAATGGATGTTGGAGGATGGCTTCTCCGCTGGATTAAAGGCTACCTGTCCAACAGAAAATCGTCTGTGTTGTTCCAGGGACATAGAAGTGTAACTAAAGACTTTGAATTAGGAACCCCACAGGGAGGTGTGCTCAGTCCCACACTGTTCAATATTCTAATTAATGCATTACTTAATGCTATGCCTAGTCAGCCCCATCATTATGTGATTAGTTTTGCTGATGATATAATGATTCACACCACCGGATTCTCCAACACCCAAAACATTCTTAATCATGTACTAGCCTCGTGTCAGGACCTGGGGTTGATAATCTCTACTGATAAAACAAAGATACTCAATAGGCGTCCTCCTCGACAGAGAGGCACAGTTCGTCAGATCCAATTGCATGATGGGTCTCTTCTAGAATATGTAAGCAGATACAGGTATCTAGGCTTTGAGGTTCCACTACTTGGACCTGTTGTAACAAGACTTTGTCGCCAATACAAAGAAAGACTAAGAGCACTTAGAGTTGTGGCAGGGCTTCACCCCAGGTATGGTGCTAATGTTAAAATTGTGAAAATGATGTATCTTGCTTATATTAGATCATTGGTTGATTATGCTGCGCCACTACTTGCTCTTGTGTCTGACTGGAAGCTTGGAGGGCTGGAAAAACTGCAGAACGAAGCAATGAGGATCATTTTAGGATGCCCTCGTACTGCCAAAATTTTAAATATGCAAAAAGAACTTGATATTCCAAGCATCAGAGATCGTGTTACTGAAAGAAATATCCTAATTGGGGTTAATATGCTCAGGCAAGCTCATTCAAACCCCTGCACAGAAGCCCTCCAAACTTTCCTCAGCACTGGTGAACACTCCTCCAGATGGATCGAAAAAACTGGAACCGACCTCCGCATGAATCAGATACATGATCTATGTCAAGTAAGGCAACAGCGGCACTTCTCCGCTCCATGGAATATTACCCCATTCCAAACTACCATTCCTCCATTTCCCCCCAAACTACTTCTTAAATCACAACCAAAACTTCGCCTTGAAGCCAAACATGAGGCCTTAAGCTGTATTGATAACTTAGTCACACAGCACACACTCTCGCAAATTATTTACGCTGATGGTTCTGTTCACCAATCCACTGGTGCAGCTGGTAGTGCTGCTGTTGTCGTACAGAGTGATGGCTCTCTTAAAGAAATTGGAGCACGCATCAATAATTGGGCCTCTACCCTTCAGACAGAACTGTTTGCCATACTCCTTGCACTGAAATGCATCTATGTATCAAAGATTGACAGTTTAATTGTAACTGATTCTCTGTCATCCATAAATGCTCTCAACTCATTAAGCATAAATTGTGGCATGCTTGTGTCAGAAGCCAGACACAGGTATGGTAGGATTGTGGACAGTGGAGTCAGAGTGCACATGCTGTGGATTCCATCTCACATTGGTCTTCAGATGCATGATAGAACTGATAAATTGGCTAAGCTGTATGCTTTCAAAGAGGGAGTAGATTACAATCTTGGCTTGTCAGGTAGTAGTTTGAGAACAATAATACGAAAAGAACTTCAACTGAATTTTATGGACTTAAGGCTCAGGGAGATTGACACCAGTGAGTCCATCTATCATCATTCTATCATGCAGGAGGAGCCACATGTCTATGGTGCATCCAACAAAATAAGCAGACTCTTGGATGTCACTACTGCCCGGCTCCGGCTGGGTTACAAGTATCTTTGGCAGGTTAAATCACCACCACCAGATGTAGACCAAACGAAATGTAAACTTTGCCAGATGGACTATTGTCACACCCTGCGTCATTATGTACTGGAGTGCGATAAAATTAATGAATTTAGAAACAACTCACTCAGAAGTGTTCAAGAAATGGCTAAGTATTTTATCCACAGTGGTATATTACAGACCATTCTGGAGAAATACCCTGACTTTGCTAGCTGTAAATAAAGCATTACCACATGTGTGCATGTGTGTGTGTGTGTGTGTGTGTGTGTGTGTGTGTGTGTGTGTGTGTGTGTGTGTGTGTGTGTGTGTGTGTGTGTGTGTGTGTGTGTGTGTGTGTGTGTGTGTGTGTGTGTGTGTGTGTGTGTGTGTGTGTGTGTGTTTGTGTGTGTGTGTGTGTGTGTGTTGCAGGGGTCGAGTGCTAGCTCTTGGCCTCGTGTGTGTGTGTGTGTGTGTGCGTTTGTGTGTGTGTGTATGTGTATGTGTGTGTGTGTGTGTGTGTGTGTGTATGTGTGTGTGTGTGTGTGTGTGTGTGTATGTGTGTGTGTGTGTGTGTGTGTGTGTGTGTGTGTGTGTGTGTGTGTGTGTGTGTGTGTGTGTGTGTGTGTGTGTGTGTGTGTGTGTGTGTGTGTGTGTGTGTGTGTGTGTGTGTGTGTGTGTGTGTGTGTGTGTGTGTGTGTGTGTGTGTGTGTGTGTGTGTGTGTGTGTGTGTGTGTGTGTGTGTGTGTGTGGTGTGTGTGTGTGTGTACTCACCTATTTGTACTCACCTATTTGTGGTTGCAGGGGTCGAGTCATAGCTCCTGGCCCCGCCTCTTCACTGATTGCTACTAGGTCCTCTCTCTCCCTGCTCCATGAGCTTTATCATACCTCGCTTTAAAACTGTGTATGGTTCCTGCCTCCACTACGTCATTTTCTAGGCTATTCCACTGCCTTACTACTCTATGACTGAAGAAATACTTCCTAACATCCCTTTGATTCATCTGTGTCTTCAACTTCCAATTGTGACCTCTTGTTACTGTGTCCCATCTCTGGAACATCCTGTCTTTGTCCACCTTGTCTATTCCACGCAGTATTTTATATGTCGTTATCATGTCTCCCCTGACCCTCCTGTCCTCCAGTGGTGTCAGACCGATTTCCCTTAACCTTTCTTCATAGGACATTCCCCTTAGCTCTGGGACTAGTCTTGTTGCAAACCTTTGCACTTTCTCTAGTTTCTTCACGTGCTTGGCTAGGTGTGGGTTCCAAACTGGTGCTGCATACTCCAGTATGGGCCTGACGTACACAGTGTACAGTGTCTTGAACGATTCCTTATTATGGTATCGGAATGCTGTTCTAGGTTTGCCAGGCGCCCATATGCTGCAGCAGTTATCTGATTGATGTGCGCTTCAGGAGATATGCTCGGTGTTATACTCACCCCAAGATCTTTTTCCTTGAGTGAGGTTTGCAGTCTTTGGCCATCTAGCCTATACTCTGTCTGCGGTCTTCTTTGCCCTTCCCCAATCTTCATGACTTTGCATTTGGCAGGATTAAACTCAAGGAGCCAGTTGCTGGACCAGGTTGTAGCCTGTCCAGGTCTCTTTGTAGTCCTGCCTGGTCCTCATCCGATTTAATTCTTCTCATTAACTTCACATCATCTGCAAACAGGGACACTTCTGAGTCTATCCCTTCCATCATGTCATTCACATATACCAAAAATACCACTGGTCCTAGGACTGACCCCTGTGGGACCCCGCTTGTCACAGGCGCCCACTCTGACACCTCGTCGCGTTCCATGACTCGTTGTTGCCTCCCTGTCAGGTATTCTCTGATCCATTGCAGTGCCTTCCTGTTATGTGTGCCTGATCCTCTAGCTTTTGCACTAATCTCTTGTGAGGAACTGTGTCGAAAAGCCTTCTTGCAGTCCAAAAAATGCAATCGATCCACCCCTCTCTCTCTTGTCTTACTTCTGTCACCGCCTCTTATACCGTAATGGTCAAGTTTGTGGAGTAGGATGTCGTGGTCTACTGTGTCAAAAGCTTTTCTTAGGTCAATAAAAATTCCTTGTGGATATTCCTTATTTTCCAATGCTGTGTAAAGCAGATCTAGCATTTTTATGATTGCATCATTAGTTTACCTGGAGACCTGGAGAGAGTTCCGGGGGTCAACGCCCCCGCGGCCCGGTCTGTGACCAGGCCTCCTGGTGGATCAGAGTCTGATCAACCAGGCTGTTGCTGCTGGCTGCACGCAACCCAACGTACGAGCCACAGCCCGGCTGATCAGGAACTGACTTTAGGTGCTTGTCCAGTGCCAGCTTGAAGACTGCCAGGGGTCTGATGGTAATCCCCCTTATGTGTGCTGGGAGGCAGTTGAACAGTCTCGGGCCCCTGACACTTATTGTACGGTCTCTTAACGTGCTAGTGACACCCCTGCTTTTCATTGAGGGGATGGTGCATCGTCTGCCAAGTCTTTTGCTTTCGTAGTGAGTGATTTTCGTGTGCAAGTTCGGTACTAGTCCCTCTAGGATTTTCCAGGTGTATATAATCATGTATCTCTCCATCCTGCGTTCCAGGGAATTCAGGTTTAGGAACCTCAAGCGCTCCCAGTAATTGAGGTGTTTTATCTCCGTTATGCGCGCCGTGAAAGTTCTCTGTACATTTTCTAGGTCTGCAATTTCACCTGCCTTGAAAGGTGCTGTTAGTGTGCAGCAACATTCCAGCCTAGATAGAACAAGTGACCTGAAGAGTTTCATCATGGGCTTGGCCTCCCTAGTTTTGAAGGTTCTCATTATCCATCCTGTCATTTTTCTAGCAGATGCAATTGATGCAATGTTATGGTCCTTGAAGGTGAGATCCTCAGACATGATCACTCCCAGGTCTTTGACGTTGGTGTTTCGCTCTATTTTGTGGCCAGAATTTGTTTTGTACTCTGATAAAGATTTAATTTCCTCATCTTTACCATATCTGAGTAATTGAAATTTCTCATCGTTGAACTTCATATTGTTTTCTGCAGCCCACTGAAAGATTTGGTTGATGTCTGCCTGGAGCCTTGCAGTGTCTGCAATGGAAGACACTGTCATGCAGATTCGGGTGTCATCTGCAAAGGAAGACACGGTGCTGTGGCTGACATCATTGTCTATGTCGGATATGAGGATGAGGAACAAGATGGGAGCGAGTACTGTGCCTTGTGGAACAGAGCTTTTCACCGTAGCTGCCTCGGACTTTACTCTGTTGACGACTACTCTCTGTGTTCTGTTAGTGAGGAAATTATAGATCCATCGACCGACTTTTCCTGTTATTCCTTTAGTACACATTTTGTGCGCTATTACGCCATGGTCACACTTGTCGAAGGCTTTTGCAAAGTCTGTATATATTACATCTGCATTCTTTTTGTCTTCTAGTGCATTTAGGACCTTGTCGTAGTGATCCAATAGTTGAGACAGACAGGAGCGACCTGTTCTAAGCCCATGTTGCCCTGGGTTGTGTAACTGGTGGGTTTCTAGATAGGTGGTGATCTTGCTTCTTAGGACCCTTTCAAAGATTTTTATGATATGGGATGTTAGTGCTATTGGTCTGTAGTTCTTTGCTGTTGCTTTACTGCCCCCTTTGTGGAGTGGGGCTGTGTCTCTTGTTTTTAGTAACTGTGGGACGACCCCCGTGTCCATGCTCCCTCTCCATAGGAGGGAAAAGGCTCGTGATAGCCCCTATCACGATGAACACAGGGTGCTTTTATTTTTCCTAAATCTAATTTGGCAAGGGTTGAGTATGTTTTGTGCTGTTATAAATGAATATAGTCTCCTGTGCACGAGTTTCTCAAAGATTTTGGATAGCAATGGTAAGTTTGATATTGGCCTATAGTTGTTTAAGTCTGTAGGGTCACCACCTTTATGTATTGGTGTAACCCTTGCCATCTTGAGTAGTTTCGGGAAGGTGCTAGTTTCTAGTGACTTGTTAAAAAGTAATGAAATAGCATGCGAAAGGATATGGGCCGCTCGCTTGTAATGGTGGGACATTAGACAGATTCCCTGAGTTGCTTTTAAGTGACTTTATAATCTCGGTGACTTCCGAGGGCTCAGTTGGTGCAAGATAGAAGGAATTTGGGAAATTCCCATCTAGGTAGTCCCCTGCATAGGCATTAGTATGTGGGATTTTATTGGCGAGATTAGATCCTGTGGTTGAGAAGAAGTCGTTTATCTTGTTAGCTGTGTCAGTGGGATGTAGTGGTGTTTCATTAGGTTTAGTTAGGACAATATTCTTGTTTTTTTCAGTTTGTGGGTCCCTAGAATCTGAGAGAGTGTTTTCCAGGTCTTTTTTATATAAGAACATAAGAACATATGAAAGGAGGAACACTGCAGGAGGCCTGCTGGCCCATACTAGGCAGGTCCTTTACAATTCATCCCACTAACAAAACATTTGCCCAACCCAATTTTCAATGCCACCCAGGAAATAAGCTCTGACGTGAAAGTCCCACTCAAATCCAACCCCTCCCACTCATGTACTTATCCAACCTAGATTTGAAACTACCCAAAGTCCCAGCCTCAATAACCCAACTAGGTAGACTGTTCCACTCATCAACTACCCTATTTCCAAACCAATACTTTCCTATGTCCTTTCTAAATCTAAACTTATCTAATTTAAATCCATTACTGCGGGTTCTCTCTTGGAGAGACATCCTCAAGACCTTATTAATATCCCCTTTATTAATACCTATCTTCCACTTATACACTTCGATCAGGTCTCCCCTCATTCTTCGTCTAACAAGTGAATGTAACTTAAGAGTCTTCAATTTTTCTCCATAAGGAAGATTTCTAATGCTATGTATTAATTTAGTCATCCTACGCTGAATGTTTTCTAACGAATTTATGTCCATTTTGTAATACGGAGACCAGAACTGAGCTGCATATTCTAGGTGAGGCCTTACTAATGATGTATAAAACTGCAGTATGACCTCTGGACTTCTGTTGTTTACACTTCTTGCTATACATGCCAGTAATCTATTTGCCTTATTACGTACGCTTAGGCATTGCTGTCTTGGTTTAAGGTTGCTGCTCACCATAACCCCCAAGTCCTTTTTTGCAATCTGTATGGCTAAGTTCTACATCATTTAACTTATAAGTACTAGGGTTATGGGCACTCCCAAGCTTCAGAACCTTGCATTTATCTACATTGAACTGCATCTGCCACTTTTCTGACCAAGAATAGAGTTTGTTTAAATCCTCCTGAAGTTCCATAACATCTACGTTTGAATCAATTATCCTACCTATCTTTGTGTCATCGGCGAATTTGCTCATATCACTAGTAATTCCCTCATCAAGATCATTGATATATATTATAAACAACAACGGGCCCAAGACTGATCCCTGTGGAACGCCACTTGTTACAGATCCCCACTCGGATTTAACCCCATTTATGGACACTCTCTACTTCCTGTCAGTGAGCCATGACTCGATCCACGAGAGCACTTTTCCCCCAATGCCATGAGCTGCCACGTTCTTTAACAGTCTAGTGTCTGTGAATCTACTGGAGTAGTATAGTTGTTTGGCTTTCTTTACTACTTTGGTGAGAGCTGATGAATAGTGTTTAAGAATATCTTTGTGTATTAAGCCCTGTCTATATTGCTTTTCATATTGGTGTTTCTTGTCAATGGATTTCAGAATGGTGCTGGTTAACCATGGGCAACCAAGCCGTTTGTTTGTGATCTGTTTCGTTTTTATAGGACATTGTTTGTTGTATAGTCTAAGTAATTTGTTAAGAAAAATGTCTGTCCAGTCATCAATACCATTGGCCTTGGAGAATTCTGTAGGCCAGTCAACAATCTCTAGGTCATTTGTGAACTTCCTTATTGAGGCCTCGTCATGGAGTCTAAATGAGACTTTGTTGTATTAAAGTGGTGGTTTATTAATGTTTGTCAGGAGGAAGGTAGGGTAGTGGTCTGTAGTGCTATCTGTGATTGTCCCTGATTTAAGGGGGGGCTAGTATATTGGTCCATATGTGGTCTATTATGGTTGCACTTGTCTCAGTGACCCTGGTTGGTTTAGTTATTGTTGGTATGAGAAGTGTGTTGTTCATATTGTTAATGAAATCAGTTACAGGCTGATCATCTAGTAAGCCAAGATTGATGTTGAAGTCTCCAGCTAAGAGAAGGTGGTGCTTATTCATTTGTCTGTTTGTTATTAGTGACTTTAATTTCTCACTGAAATTTGGGATGTTTGTGTGAGGTATCCGGTAAATGGCACCGATTGTTATAGGTGTCTTAAGGTTTTTTACAGTAAAATTAGCAAAAATGTATTCCCCATATTCATCACTAAAGCAAGTGGTGCTAATACAAGATAATTGGTTAGAGTAATAGATTGCAATACCACCCCCAACTTGGTTTGGTCTGCAGTTGTGAATTGCTGTGTATCCTGGTAGAGGGTAGATATCTATTGTGTCCTGCTTAAGCCAGGTCTCAGTAAGAATACTGCAGGAGAAGGGTGTCTTTAGTGATTCAAGGAGTGCCAGGAGGTCATCATAGTGTTTGCTTAAGGATCTGATGTTGTAGTTAAGTACTGATAGACTTTTAGCATTGTTTAGGATAGTGCTGGCTTGTGATGCTGTGTAATAAAGGCAGTTACTTTCCAATAGGTTTTGATTGTGTGTCAGATTGTGGAGGTTTAGATCAGGGTCAACGTGATCAATCATCTTCTAGGTTTAAATTATGGTTATTTATATCCTGAGTTATGTGTTGAGTTCTAGTACTGATATCTGCAGTGGTGGGAAGCTTGGATAAGTATATAGCTAGAGTATTTTGGTCATATAGAGTATAGTCACTACTACACATAATGAAGTTGATGTTGTCTATGTGTTGTGCTGGAATGAACTAAAGTACAATTAGGTATAAACTAGTAATATAAAAATACAAATTTAAAATAGAACAAGACTCTCACTTGTAATTGCACTTGTGGAGTCTATGTTTTGAGCTAGAATGAGCTATAGTACAACTAGATTTAATCTAATAATATAAAAATACAAATTAAAAATAGCACCAGTCTCTCACTAGTAATTGCAATATGGTCTAATATAATGAATTTGGTATTGGCTATAGTACAACTGAGTTTAATCTAATAATATAAAAAAGGCACAAGACTCTCAATTGTAATTGCACTAAGGTGTTATATAAGTTGTTTACAAGAATTAGAGTAAAACTAGATTTCAATTGACAAGATAAAATATACAAGTTAAGGTAGCAAAAGAATAAAAAAAGTAGAAAAAAAAGGTATGTGAGGTAGTTGGTACTAGTTAGCAAAAGATAGTTAAGGGCCTTGAACAATAATATAATTGAAATATACACTAATTGCACACACAATATAGTCACTAAGATATGAAAACATTCTTAGAGTAGGAATTATAATATAAACTTATAATATAAAAATACAAATTGAAATGGTACTTGCAATTGCACTAGAGTCTGGTATAGGTTGTTGACAAGATCAAGAGTATAACTAGATTTAAATTGACAAAATAAAATTCACAATTAAAGTACCAAAAGAATAATAGTAAAAAATAACAATGGTAATGTCTTGGTTATAATATGATAGTAAGATGGTAGACAGGTACACAGGTACACAGGTACAAAGGATAATATAAAGGTTGGAGTTGAATATACAAACTTGAAAATTTGGCAACAAAATGTTATGGGAAGTATAAAATAATGTTTAATGTACAAAAGTAAAATTGACTGGTAGTAAATATGGTGTTTAATAAAATTTTAGTAAGTAATAATGATTACAAAAAAAGTGAAAAAGTAATGTTTATTTCATTCAATATTGCACTGGTAGTTATACTTGAGGTTATATGGCAGTACAAGGTAATTAAGAGTACTCTAAGATAGTAAATGTGGTATTAAAACAGGTAAAGGTAATTAGACAAGTAATGGTTTTTAAATGTCAAAAATGTTAAGAGTAAATTGAAATTATAGTAAAAATGATAATTATTAATTTTAGTAAGTAATATCAATTGATAGTATTTAAAAAAAATATGAGGTAGTAATATGGACAGAGAAAGTATCAATTCAGATAATGTTTAAGCAAACAATAGTAAATAAGAAAATTACATAAGGTGACTTATGCTTACTAGTAAAATCACAAAATGAGGTAGTTGATTACAGGTACCTGTGTTCCTGTCTACCATCTTACTATCATATTATAAAAAAGACATTACCATTGTTATTTTTTACTATTATTCTTTTGGTACTTTAATTGTGAAATTTGAACAATAATGGAGCAAAACATACACTACACTACGTAGGCTTTTAAGTTGGACATTGTTTAGTTATTCTCTGTAAGATTAGTATCCCTGAGAAATCGTGATAGATCATTCTCGTTCGTTATTGTGTACAGTGACCTACATTTGTTTTCCTAACAAGAATTTTCCCATCCCGTGTGAAGCATTGGTGTATTGTGTCATTATTCTCCCGCTTAAGTTTTCTGACTCTATACAGGAGGTTCTGACGTTTTTTTGGTAAGACACTCGTTTATGTATTCCTCTTTCTTTACTTTAATAGATGCAATAATTAAGTCTTTTTTCCTGTCATGTGAGTGGAATCTAAGCATAACACTTTTTCTACTTCATTGTTAAAGTCTGATAATTCCAGTATGCCCAATAAATTAACCAAGAGAGTATAGGCTGAGTGTTACACCTTACAATAAGAGGGAAATTGTTAATACCAGAAGCATGGAAGCTTGAGTGTGCTTTGGATGGAGCCCTACCTGAGGAGTTAACAGGTGGAAAGAATTAATGGTTGATTATGTAAATACCAATGTTGGAGTTCCCAAGCCAGGTGGCCAGAGAAGATGCACAAGGCTTATTCCTCTAAGAAAAAGGAGGAGTAGATGTAAAATAGAAAGAGACAGGCGCTCCATTTACAGGCGACGGAAAAGAATAACAGAGCGGCTAAAAGAGGTCAATATATCTGAAATGCGTAGGGAGACACTGGTCAGAGAAATAGCAAACATCGAACTTAAGCTAAAGGAATCTTATAGGAGTCAGGAATCGTGGGAAGAACTAAAAGCCATAAATGAAATCGAAAGAAACCCAAAGTATTTCTTCTCCTATGCCGAATCAAAGTCGAGAACAACGTCCAGTATTGGGCCCTTACTTAAACATGATGGATCCTACACAGATGACAGCAAGGAAATGAGTGAGCTACTCAAGTCCCAATATGACACAGTTTTTAGCAAGCCGCTAACCAGACTGAGAGTCGAAGATCAAAATTAATTTTTTATGAGAGAACCACAGAATTTGGTTAACACAAGCCTATCTTATGTTATCCTGACGCCAAATGACTTCGAACAGGCGATAAATGACATGCCCATGCACTCTGCCCCAGGGCCAGACTCATGGAACTCCGTGTTCATCAAGAACTGCAAGAAGCCCCTATCATGAGCCTTTACAATCCTATGGAGAGGGAGCATGGACACGGGGGTCGTCCCACAGTTACTAGAAACAACAGACATAGCCCCACTCCACAAAGGGGGCAGTAAAGCAACAGCAAAGAACTACAGACCGATAGCACTAACATCCCATATCATAAAAATCTTTGAAAGGGTTCTAAGAAGCAAGATCACCATCTAGAAACCCATTAGTTACACAACCCAGGGCAACATGGGTTTAGAACAGGTCGCTCCTGTCTGTCTCAACTATTGGATCACTACGACAAGGTCCTAGATGCACTAGAAGACAAAAAGAATGCAGACGTAATACATACAGACTTTGCAAAAGCCTTCGACAAGTGTCACCATGGGGTAATAGCGCACAAAATGTGTGCTAAAGGAATAACAGGAAAAGTCGGTCGATGGATCTATAATTTCCTCCACACCGTGTCAGCGTGTCAGCGTGTCAGCTCCGGGTTTTCTGTGTTTTCACGGTCGCTCTTACGTGCTAGAACTTTAATTTGTGTCATCAATCCTATACGATACATCCCTCTAGCGCCTGGAACCAATCTTGGGCGGAAAACATTATATACTGAGTCAAAAAAAGGAGAATTAGTGTGCACTACCTAGCAGAGTTTACTGCCAGAGGGGAATCATAGGCCTGTGTCCCGTGTGAAAAAAATAATAATAATTGAACTTTTCGTGTCAGAGGAAAGAAAGTCTCCCTGATAACATTGAGTATACATAGTGCATAGTGTATACTACAGTGGTCCCTAGTATATTGATGATAAAGGCTAAAGTGTCATTTGAAAACAGGTGAATTTGTAAATGAAGTGATAAGCCTATAGAGGCAGGTGCCAGAAGTCGCCAGAAACTTACCACAGGTCAGCTGTTTTTAATAATCTTCCTGGCCTGCTAGTGTACTCGCATATAATCTAGTGATACCAGTGAATAGCAGAATACAGTGTTGTAGTAGCAACTAACCAGTATTATAATGGTACTTAGTGGAGTGGAGTGACTTTCATTAGTTTCTTTTTTCTTGAAATACCAGACGTTACTGTGAATTTCATATAACCTGTAGTTACCAGCGGTCGCAATATACACAACGAGAAGCAATTATTACTACAGAAAAAGCGTCCTTCCTCCAAAATTTCCACCAGTCAACTATAGTGATAATATAGCATTTATTGTGGCGGAGACGGAAAAAAAAATAAAGCTAGATACAGCGATTGATAAACAAGGGTTGAGGTCGACCGTTCGTCATAGTAGAAGCTTCCAGCAGTCACCGGTTCTTCAACATGCAAGTTATACTTTTGTATCAATCAACTCACATATTACTCGGGTAGATAATTTCCAGTAGATCCTTCATGTGTTAGCCCAAATCACCGACCAGTATGTTTTAAATAAGCGACCCACTGATCAGATCAGATCGACTGGTCCGAACCCTTGACTGGTCCGAACCCTTGACTGGTCCGAACCCTTGACTGGTCCGAACCCTTGACTGGACCGAACCCTTGACTGGTTTCAAACGGTTTCGTTGGACAATAAAGCAGACTGTAAACGGATGGGGTTGTAGGTGCCCTTATAAACACAAACATTAAATATATATCAGGAACGTGCACGGTAAGCTGTCCAATATACAAAAACAGTTAGAAACAGAAATACAAATAGCTAGAGCTTCATTTAAGGAGGTTATTAATAGAATATTCAAGAGGTTGCTAGTAGAATTGCAGTAAATCAACCATTCAAATCATTATGAAGCTGTGTGTAGTCTGTGGTCAGTCAAACAAACGGGCTTCCACATGGATAAATTGTCATTTTTGTGGAAATTGGTGTCACTCCCCTTGTGCAGATATCCAAGAACTAGCTACAAGCAGTATTAAAACAGGGAAATGTTTTTGGATATGCCCAAATGAGATAAATCTGTGGACTAAAATCACAAGGGTATTAAAAGAGGACAACATCAAAGCTGCTTTCATAGAAAACCTGGAAGCTTTCTACAACAGATGGGAACATAAAAAGTCTGGGCTGAATGGTACTGCCCTTGATACTGGCCATGTAGTCAGAAACTGTAAGGCTGGAGATGAAGTCCTGGTAGTCAGTAAATGTGGGGCTGATAGTGCTGTCCTGGGAGACAGTAATGGTGAAGCTGGAGGTGCTGTCCTGGGAGACAGTAATGGTGAAGCTGGAGGTGCTGTCCTGGGAGACAGTAATGGTGAAGCTGGAGGTGCTGTCCTGGGAGACAGTAATGGTGAAGCTGGAGATGCTGTCCTTGGGAGACAGTAATGGTGAAGCTGGAGATTTTGTCCAGGTAGTCGGGAATTATACGCAGGAAGGAATACATATAAATGACCTCATAGGGGACAGGAGCCATAGTAGGGAAACAAGTGTAGTCAAAGATAAGATAAAACCAATATTGCAAACTAGAAATACCGCAGGAAATAGCAAACAAGAGGACTCCACTAGCAATAGTGAGGATATATTACCAAAAACAACTGGTGGGAGCTCCATTGTTGGTGCTAGGGATGATAGAAGTAAGACAGGGAAACATGCACCAACAGGGAATACAGTCACAGAAACCCAAGGCAAACGGAAACCAAGCCTGTGCACATACTATGCACTTGGTATCTGCTGGCATGGGAAATCTGGAAAAACAGATGGGACGTGCAACTATGACCACCCTAGAAAATGCCATGCCCATATGACAACAGGAAAATGCAAACTCCCTTCCTGTAAACTTTTTCACCCTGAACTGTGTACCTCTTCAGTACAGGAAAGACTGTGCTATAACTTAAATTGCCAGGCATACCATCTAAAGGGGACAAAAAGATACAAAACATCCAGGCCATGGGAAAACCTGGGTAGCCACAGCCACTCAAGAGGGAGAGGTTTTTTAGTGCCAGGAAGGAAAAAAAACTGGCAGGAAATGGCAGAAATCGTACACCAAATCCAGTCATTCCTGGAGTGGAACCACAGTCGATGGCCTCCACTCCAAACCAACAGATACAGATACTAATGCCGGAAAAAAAATCCCCCCCCAGTACCAACAATACCACCAGTCCGATAACATTCTTCTTTGCAAATATACAGGGTCTAAAGCCAGCAACAAACAACAAAATACCTTTCATCCGTGGACTGCTTGCAGAGGCAAAGGCAATGTTCATGGCTTTCACTGACACCCACATAAAGGAGCACTTGGACAACGAAATATGGATCCCAGGTTACAACCTATACAGATGTGACAGAGTAAACATGCAAAAGGGGGGGGGGGGGTTGGCCTGTACATTGCAGAGTCACTTGTTTGCACAGAACTGCTTAATGCCTCAAATGATGTAGTGGAAGTTTTAGCAGTAAAGGTCGAGAACCAAAACCTAGTCATTGTGGTAGTCTACAAGCCTCCGGATGCAACATCCCAGCAATTCCAGGAACAGCTGTTAAAAATTGACCACTGTCTGGAAAATCTTCCAGCTCCTGCACCCAACATCTTGCTCCTGGGGGATTTCAACTTAAGGCACCTAAAATGGAGGAATATAGCAAATAATATTGTTGCAGTAATAACACCAGGAGGCAGCTCTGATGAAAACTCACACTCACACGAGCTTTTAAATCTCTGCACAAAATTCAATTTAAACCAGCAAATAATAGAGCCTACTAGACTGGAGAATACACTAGACCTCATCTTCACTAACAATGATGATCTGATAAGAAATGTCACCATATCAAAAACAATATACTCAGATCACAACATAATTGAGGTTCAGACATGTATGCGTGGAGCCCCAGACCGACATAATGAGACTAGTCACGAGGGAGCATTCACCAAATTCAACTTCAATAACAAAAACATAAAGTGGGACCAAGTAAACCAAGTCCTAACCGATATAAGCTGGGAAGATATACTAAGCAACACAGACCCCAACTTATGCCTAGAACAGATTAACTCGGTGGCACTCGATGTATGCACAAGGCTTATTCCTCTAAGAAAAAGGAGGAGTAGATGTAAAATAGAAAGAGACAGGCGCTCCCTTTACAGGCGACGGAAAAGAATAACAGAGCGGCTAAAAGAGGTCAATATATCTGAAATGCGTAGGGAGACACTGGTCAGAGAAATAGCAAGCATCGAACTTAAGCTAAAAGAATCCTTTAGGAGTCAGGAATCGTGGGAAGAACTAAAAGCCATAAATGAAATCGAAAGAAACCCAAAGTATTTCTTCTCCTATGCCAAATCAAAATCGAGAACAACGTCCAGTATTGGGCCCCTACTTAAACAAGATGGGTCCTACACAGATGACAGCAAGGAAATGAGTGAGCTACTCAAGTCCCAATATGACTCAGTTTTTAGCAAGCCGCTAACCAGACTGAGAGTCGAAGATCAAAATGAATTTTTTATGAGAGAGCCACAAAATTTGATTAACACAAGCCTATCCGATGTTATCCTGACGCCAAATGACTTCGAACAGGCGATAAATGACATGCCCATGCACTCTGCCCCAGGGCCAGACTCATGGAACTCTGTGTTCATCAAGAACTGCAAGAAGCCCCTATCACGAGCCTTTTCCATCCTATGGAGAGGGAGCATGGACACGGGGGTCGTCCCACAGTTACTAAAAACAACAGACATAGCCCCACTTCACAAAGGGGGCAGTAAAGCAACAGCAAAGAACTACAGACCAATAGCACTAACATCCCATATCATAAAAATCTTTGAAAGGGTCCTAAGAAGCAAGATCACCACCCATCTAGAAACCCATCAGTTACACAACCCAGGGCAACATGGGTTTAGAACAGGTCGCTCCTGTCTGTCTCAACTATTGGATCACTACGACAAGGTCCTAAATGCACTAGAAGACAAAAAGAATGCAGATGTAATATATACAGACTTTGCAAAAGCCTTCGACAAGTGTGACCATGGCGTAATAGCGCACAAAATGCGTGCTAAAGGAATGACAGGAAAAGTCGGTCGATGGATCTATAATTTCCTCACTAACAGAACACAGAGAGTAGTCGTCAACAGAGTAAAGTCCGAGGCAGCTACGGTGAAAAGCTCTGTTCCACAAGGCACAGTACTCGCTCCCATCTTGTTCCTCATCCTCATATCCGACATAGACAAGGATGTCAGCCACAGCACCGTGTCTTCCTTTGCAGATGACACCCGAATCTGCATGACAGTGTCTTCCATTGCAGACACTGCAAGGCTCCAGGCGGACATCAACCAAATCTTTCAGTGGGCTGCAGAAAACAATATGAAGTTCAACGATTAGAAATTTCAATTACTCAGATATGGTAAACATGAGGAAATTAAATCTTCATCAGAGTACAAAACAAATTCTGGCCACAAAATAGAGCGAAACACCAACGTCAAAGACCTGGGAGTGATCATGTCGGAGGATCTCACCTTCAAGGACCATAACATTGTATCAATCGCATCTGCTAGAAAAATGACAGGATGGATAATGAGAACCTTCAAAACTAGGGAGGCCAAGCCCATGATGACACTCTTCAGGTCACTTGTTCTATCTAGGCTGGAATATTGCTGCACACTAACAGCACCTTTCAAGGCAGGTGAAATTGCCGACCTAGAAAATGTACAGAGAACATTCACGGCGTGCATAATGGAGATAAAACACCTCAATTACTGGGAGCGCTTGAGGTTCCTAAACCTGTATTCCCTGGAACGCAGGAGGGAGAGATACATGATTATATACACCTGGAAAATCCTAGAGGGACTAGTACCGAACTTGCACACGAAAATCACTCACTACGAAAGCAAAAGACTTGGCAGACGATGCACCATCCCCCCAATGAAAAGCAGGGGTGTCACTAGCACGTTAAGAGACCATACAATAAGTGTCAGGGGCCCGAGACTGTTCAACTGCCTCCCAGCACACATAAGGGGGATTACCAACAGACCCCTGGCAGTCTTCAAGCTGGCACTGGACAAGCACCTAAAGTCAGTTCCTGATCAGCCGGGCTGTGGCTCGTACGTTGGTTTGCGTGCAGCCAGCAGCAACAGCCTGGTTGATCAGGCTCTGATCCACCAGGAGGCCTGGTCACAGACCGGGCCGCGGGGGCGTTGACCCCCGGAACTCTCTCCAGGTAAACTCCAGGTAAACTAGAAAACAATTTGGCTTTAGAACACATAGAGGTACCAATCATGCAATAAATGTTATTTTTGACACTGTATCAAGTCTAAAACAGCAGGGCAATCTTGCCTTAATTGCCACCAGAGATGTTCATAAAGCTTTTGATAGCTTATGGCATGATGGCCTTATATACAAACTCATTGACCTACCAGACCATAACTGGACTTTTCTCAGAGTAATTTATAATTTCTTAACTCAAAGAAAAATCATTCCCACCTTTCATGGCAAGTCGACAGAACCTTTTATACCGACGGCTGGTGTCCCACAAGGTTCTTGTCTCAGTCCACTTCTGTTTAACATTTATGTGAATGACCTTCCTCAACCAGAGTTTAATGACACAATTGTGACACAGTTTGCAGATGATGTTATTCATGTCGTCTCATCAACTCCAGTAACAGGAAAATACAAGTATGAGAGAGTCATAGAAAAAATGAATATTGAACTTCGTCGAACATCTAATTGGGAGAAGAAATGGAGAATTACGACTAATCCTGACAAGGTCCTTGTTAGCACGATAGGATGTTTTGCATCAACCATTGAAGATAAAGGGGGTATCTCCATCAGAGGTACACCTGTAGCCATTAGAAACCCTAACAAGATCTTGGGATATGAAATAGACAGGCTGCTCCACTCAACATCTCATGTAACTAAAAAGATCAACACAGCCAAAGCCGGTCTTAGCAGACTCTTTCGATTCAATCAAGCCCCTCAACATGTCAAAAAACATCTGTATAAAATGATAATAAGACCTATACTTGAATACCCTTGTGTCCCAATATCATTAACAACAAAGACCAACATGCTACGGTTACAAAGGGTCCAGAATAGAGCTCTTCGATTTATTACCAATACCAGGAGGAGAGACAGAGTTAAAATGGCAGATTTACATACACAACAAGATATCACTGCCATAAATGTACGCCTTGACACCCTAAAAAAGAAACAACTTTATACAATGCAAGAACTATACATGCCAGATAGAGAACATCCTATACAAGTGATAAATACCACCGATTACACCATTAATACTCCACCTCACAGGACTCAAAGAATGACTCTCCCACAGAGGGTTCGTCGTTTTATTCATAAAGATGATTACCCTCGACCCATGATTTTGAGCAACCTACCTGACGAAGAAGATTGGATACTACCAGAACCCTTCTATGTATACTGAAAAAACCATCGCCCCCAATTAGGGAGACATCTTAAATAACTTTCTAATGTAAAACTATGCTATTGACTATTGTTGGACACCACCATTAAGAAGCTATTGTCACGAGCTCATAAACTGGCCAGAAAATATTGCCTTTCCTGTCGTATGAATATCCGTTGTGCAATCGCGAAAAAAAAAAAAAAAAAAAAAAAAAAAAAAAAAAAAAAAAAGCAATTGCAACTTGTATAATTACAACCAATTCAGAGTCATGTACTTATATACATATTATATTTATGTGACTCTGATGGGTTAGTATTATACCTCTTAAAAAATAATCTTCTCAGTTCAAATACACTTTTTAAATTACACCAAAGTGGTTGGGCCACTTACCTTTTATATCCTACCTCTCCCCCCCCTCCAACCCTCTTCCAATATTTCCATCCTTACCCATCCTTCTTCCTTCCCCATCTTACCAAAGCTCTGGTCATTAGAAGCGAAGCCAACGTCAAAGACCTGGGAGTGATCATGTCGGAGGGTCTCACCTTCAAGGACCATAACATTGTATCAATCGCATCTGCTAGTAAAATGACAGGATGGATAATGAGAACCTTCAAAACTAGGGAGGCCAAGCCCATGATGACACTCTTCAGGTCACTTGTTCTATCTAGGCTGGAATATTGCTGCACACTAACAGCACCTTTCAAGGCAGGTGAAATTGCTGACCTAGAAAATGTACAGAGAATCTTCATGGCGCTCATAACGGAGATAAAACACCTCAATTACTGGGAGCGCTTGAGGTTCCTGAACCTGTATTCCCTGGAACACAGGCGGGAGAGACGCAGGATTATATACACCTGGAAAATCCTAGAGGGACTAGTACAGAACTTGCACATGAAAATCACTCACTACAAAAGCAAATGACTTGGCAGACGATGCAACATCCCCCCAATGAAAAGCAGGGGTGTCACTAGCACGTTAAGAGACAATACAATAAGTGTCAGGGGCCCGAGACTGTTCAACTGCCTCCCAGCATACGTAAGGGGATTACCAACAGACCCCTGGCAGTCTTCAAGCTGGCACTGGACAAGCACCTAAAGTCGGTTCCTGATCAGCCGGGCTGTGGCTCGTACGTTGGTTTGCATGCAGCCAGCAGTAACAGCCTGTTTGATCAGGCTCTGATCCACCAGAAGGCCTGGTCACAGACCGGGCTGCGGGGGCGTTGACTCCCGGAACTCTCTCAAGGTAAACTCCAGGTAAACACGTCATTTAAGTCGTCTAACAACGACCTCCCTCCGGCCGCAGTTTGGAAAATAAATTCCCATAATTATACTATATATTTTTATAATATAAATATATATAATTAATGCATTACTGTTGTTCTAAATTGTATTTTGAATAAAACCAACCGAGTTCCCACTGCGCCTGCACGGATGTGCGGGGGAAGAGGTCGACACAGAGCATCGGGGTTAGTGGGAGTGGTTTGAATGTAGTGAGGAGGCTGTGAAAACATTGGACAAGGAAATTGGCATTCACGGCAGCCTAAGGATTAATATAGGTCTCACTTCATAATAGGAAGTGTCATAATTGTTCCTGGTGAAGAGTGAGGGAACGTGATTTACAGGACCACCGTAATAAAGTGGTAAAATTAGTGAATAATGGCAGGACCGGTGGAGACTGGCGCATCGCCATGGAGTGTCCTGGGGAAAATACCCGTGATTTAATCATCACTCATCGGTCTCAGATCTTAATGGAGTGACCTCTAATGTGTATAATAATTATGAGACATGAAATCATCTTGTTAATTGTAATGTAATCAGTGATAATAACATTAAGTTAAGAGAATGCGGGAAGTGAAATAAGTCGCCTTGCTCTGAGTGAACACGTTAGTCCTCGTGTTTCCCGTCCAAAGGATAGTGAAGTTTTTATGGAGTCACGACTTCTAAACCAGGACAAACTGACGGATACCTCATCCTCCTGGAATAAGAACCATGTCGGTGTAACAGGACATCAGAATGAGATGGTGAATGGAGGAAATAAGGACCATCAATCACCCACAGTTAAGTAACCCTTCTAGTTATAGCAGATTGATACTGGCCAGTTAGGTATGTTGTAATTGGATAGGTTATTGGTGATCCAGCTACATCAAGTGACCACCAGAGAATATCTGGTAAGTGGTGGGATTATGTACAAATGTTTTTCTTTGATGAATATATCCATGTGTAATCTACCCCCCCCCCTTCATTCAGTTAAACTAATATAATCTATACAGTACACAATTAATTAGTAGCGCCGTACTTGTGGGTGCTATCCAATTTATACTGGTCTCAGATAGATATGGATAAGATTGTGAGGGTCGAGGGGACCACCTGCAGTGACCAGAGATGGAATAAAAGCAGAGAGGTGAGTGCGAGGGATAGTGTCACCTTCCATACATTCACAGACAAAGAGCACCGTGACCTCTCTAAACAAAGACTCCCAAGAGGTCTCCATAAAGGAAGTGCACTTAAGAGACTCATGGATAAGGATAATACTGATGATATTGACATTGATATTAGTAGTGAAGTTTTCTACAGTATGGCTCTCTACAGTATGGCTCTCAACAGTATGGCTCCCACAGTATGGCTCCTCCTGAAAAGGCCTTCGACAGAGTGGCTCCTTTTCCTGAGTGGCTCCCTTTCCTGAGTGGACTCCCACGACCCCCACCCATGACCCCACTAACGACCCCCCACCCACGACCTCCACCCACGACCCCCACCCACGACCCCCACCCACGACCCCCACCCATGACCCCACCCATGACCCCACCAACGACCCCACCCACGACCCCCACCCACGACCCCCACCCACGACCCCCACCCATGACCCCACCCATGACCCCACCCACGACCCCACCCAGGACCCCCACCCACGACCCCCTCCCACGAACCCCCACCCATGACCCCATCCACGACCCCCACCCACGACCCCCCACCCATGACCCCACCCACGACCCCCACCCATGACCCCACCCACGACCCCACCCACCCACGACCTCACTTTCAACCTCCCACCCATGACCCGCGCCGATCCGCGACCTTGACCTCACCCTCGACCACCTCACCTTCGACCACCTTGACCTCACCCTCGACCACCTCACCCTCAACCCCCCCACCCACGTCCACACGCACGCGCCCTTGCGCCCACCTGCCCCTTCTGCAGCACCTTCTGCAGCGTCATCTGGATCGCCCCCGCCCCTCGAATTTTTTCCGATTTTTTTCGAATTTTTTTTGAATTTCATTTTCTTATGATCTCAATCTTCTCGGATCAAATTATTGAGGTTCCCCCTCCCACTTTCACCCCATCCAAAAATTTTTGATTTTTTTTTAATTTCATTTTCTTATGATCTCCATCTCCTTGGATCAAGTTTTTTGGATTCCCCCCTATGGGTACCCCTCCCACCACCCACTTCTACCCCAATTTTTTTTTTTAATTTTATTTGAATTTCATTTTCTTGTGGTCTCCATCTCCTTGGATCAAGTATTTCTCCTCCATCTCCTTGGATCAAGCTTTTTGGAATCCTCCCTCTAGGGGTAAGCATTCAAATGAACTCCCCCTATTGGGCATGGTACTTTCTCTTACTACAGGTCTAAACAAGTGTGACGTCACCCCACCCATGTTTACTCAGCGGCGGTCAGTGACGTCACGTGATGACCTCACACACAGCCTGAATCTTGTAAACTTCCTCCTATGTCAGTGATGTCACGTGATGACCCCACACACAGGCTGAATCTTGTCGAGCAGACAATAAAATGCAGGATAACACTAATACACAATATTTTCATTTATTTATTATACAACCAATGCATTTCATATACATCCAACAAAAAATTCATTGAAAATGGGTACAATTCATTGACTAAAATCAACATATTTTTCCCTTGAAGAAATTCTATGCATTTTTGTTCTGGATCTTCTTCGTCGTCACCATCTCAGCATTACACATTTCATATACAACATAGGGAAAACATTACTCATTTTCCACTCTTAACCCAGGATAACCCAAATAATTCCACATTTTTTCGTTAATACCCACAACAATTCACAATTTCTTTACGAAAGATTCACTCTCCTCAAGTCTAGATAATTTTCTCATTTTAACTATTTCATCAGAAAAAGTCCGGCGAATCTTAACTGATCGATCTCAGATAACATCTCAGGTCCCTCCTCCACGAAGTAACCTTCTCTCCTTACCCCTTCTGCCCACCCTCCCAACCCTCACACTCCCACCAACATCTCACAATTTTAAATCATAACCCACAATTTTTCTCGTTTTTGCTATTTCATCAACTTATAACCACTTTTCGATAAATTCACTAGACACAATTTTACATATTACAAAGTTAATATGCACACACACACACACACCTCACTTTACTCTGAACACCTTCAAAACACTCTCATAAATCATTGAATATTCACAAAAATACCTTCGAACATTTTCCAAACAACACTAAAACACTTCCAAAATATCATTTTGAATACTCCCAAATAAGATTTGACATCTCTGAATAATCTACACTTATATTATTTCATTAAATTACAACTCATCCCCCAAACTCCTCCCTCATTCTCATTTTTACAACAGTCTCACAAAAAAACTAACTCAAACACTTTACTTTGAACAATACCAAAAACACCATCAATTACCTTTGAATACTCCAAAAACAGTATTCGAACACAGCCAAATCACCAATGAATACTCCCAGAACACCTTCATAAATACTCTTGCACATCATTTGAAAACCTTCAAAAACACCTTTGAATAGTCTCCAACACAATTTGAATACTCCCAAATACACCACTGAATACTACTAAAACACCACTGAATACAGTCAAAACACCACCAAAATCACCATAAACTAAGATCAGCATCACAGACTAACACCAATTTTCACACAAATCCCCTCAAATCACTATAACCAAGACAATTACCAATTTCTATGAGTACAGTCACCTCCAACTAAGATATAACATGAATTCAAAAAAAAAAAAAAAAACATGAACACAATCCAAACACACACGAACACTTATAACAGAATCACTTCTTTTTCGGTATCTCTAGTTCGACAACAATGCCCACAACCCACAACACCCACATCCCACAACGCCCACATCCCACAACACCCACAACCCACAATTTTTTCTCGTTTTAACTAATTTCATCAGAAAAAGTCACAACAACAACCAACAACTTATAACCACTTTCTCGGCATCACTAGTTCGACAACAATACCCACAACCCTCATCACTTACCAATTTATTCACAATTTATTCGATACAAATTTTTCCCCTTCTTTTTACTGAATCTTAAATGTAATGCACATTCCTCCCTACATTACTAAAATTCTAATAAAATCCTCTCAATACCCATCTCCTTGTATCCACATAAATTGATAATATACTCACAACAACTAATCATCTCACTACCCAACTACTGCGACATGATTCTACTCCCTCCATTCTTTTCCAATGCATCATAACTTTTCACTTCTATAATTTCTTTTAAAATATTCACACATTACCTTTATTTTCAGTAAAATCCCCCCCCCCCATATTTCATTAAATTTCTAATATAACCCTCCCCATACCCCTCTCCATCTCAACCACATTTCTTCACATCCACTCACATCCACTCTACTACAGGGACAGCATCGTGGAGTTCGACCGCGAGGCAGCTGTCAGGTGTGCCACAGGCAGTGTGTACTCAGTTCCTCAAGCTTCAACATCCGTGCACACGAGGGCCTGGGATCTTCAATCAACTTGGCGTCCACCAGGACGCTGACATGTCCCTAGGGGAGCTCTCCATCGGGCTGCTAACGGAGTCACTGGCTTCTTGGACCTCTTGGGGAGGGGCGATGGTGCTCGTGCAAGCAGCAGATCCCGGGGCAACTTGCTGCTGTTTGCAATGGCTGTCTACCGAGGAGAGACAGGCACCTAGCAACATCTGTTGTTGGGGCAATGGATGAATTCCCTGCTATGTTTGTTAACTGCTCATTACTCTGTAATTTGTCTATAATTGTAATCATGTGATAACGTGTTTATCATTCATTACCTTTGAAACTTGTCATGATTGTGACCAGCTCTACCTGGAGCTCATTACCTTTGTAAATTCTCATAATCAATGTGTTTATGATTCATTACCTTTGCAATTATTCATGAGTGTGACCAGCTCTACCTGGAGCTCATTACCTTTGTAACTTGGTCATGATTATGACCAGATCTAGATCATTACCTTTGTAACTTGCTCAGCTATCAAAACTTTGGAGTCCAGTCCCTGGACCAATTATGTACCTCTGTAATCTTTTGACTACCGCCCACAGGATGGGTATAGGGTGCATAATAAACATATTAAACTAACTTAAACTAACACTCACCAGTCTCCCAACACACCTCTTCAGAACAAACACACAAATCATATTTCACATCCACAAATGCATCTCATCACCCATCTCAAATCCACTAAAATCACTGTAACCAAGATATTCACAAAATTCTATGACCACCTAACACACACACAGACAACTCACTTTACTTTGAGCACTACCAAAAACACCAACAATTACCATTGAATACTCCAAAAATATCATTCGAACACCCCCATCAGTTTTTTGTAAATCTATCATGAACACATCCAACTAAGATATGATATAAATCAAATTTATAGCCACATTCCCTCGATTTCGGTAAAATGAACAAAATGATTGGGATAACATTAGAACTTTTCCAAATTACGTTGGAGCACATTCAAAAATATATTGGAACACTTCCAAAATACAGTAGAGTACTCCAGAATTACTTTGAACGTCTCCATTTTTGGATATTTCCAAATTAGTTTTGGAGACTTTATCTTAAAATCGAACATTATTTTTCTTGTTGGTAAACACACTCAATGGTAGAAATATTCACTCGATTTCCGGATAGAAACACAATCCTCACTCTGAGAGACTCCTTGAGCTTATATGGCTTACCTCAAAGTATTGCATCATGATTTTTTTACAATCCCCTCCAGCGACGCCATGAAATGGTGTTCACGCCCAAGGTAGATTTAAGATAATCATCTCTTTCCAGACCAACTGTGTCCTCTTGTGCTAAAATTTGGTGAGGTCACAGGGCTGACAGACACCATGAAATTAACTTAAATGAGATATAACATTTGTATTCTTCCTCAATACTTTTTTCATGGTAAGGTTTGATAGATTTAAAATTCATCATGTGTTAAAATTTTTTATTAAACATTTCTCTTTTTTAATGAATGATTCATCATATATTATTAATCTTGGTGTAACAACACGCTCTAAACATCATAAATTGTTCTCACTAAGTCTTGTTCTTCCAAGCCCCGTCACATCGGTACCTGTAAATGTTAATATTTTTTTATTTCATTAGCATATAATGGGGAGAAATTTGCACCATCACCTGTAAAAGATATAAACCAACTAAAAGTTACATATTTTTTTTTCACTATCCCAAACATATGCCTCTCAAGTGTTACATCAGTATTCTTCTGGTTAACTTAAATATCTTCCCATTATTGACTTAAAAGCATAATCATACTGTGTCCCCTTATTAACTTAAATGAATTAAAAGCGTCTTGTTAACTTAAATGATGTAAGTATTATGGTAGACATGATTCTTGGTGTTCAGGTAGAGAAAGAAAGCCGAAATGGTAAGTGACACATTTCACAAAGAGGTAAATATGAGTTATATATATTAGTTCAAATATATATCTCTCTCTTCAAGTTATAATTACTTCCTCATAATAATTTAAATGAATTAAACCACTGATACAAGGTAAATAATTTTGCTTACCTCATGAAGGATACCAAGCACTTCCTTCAATTCTAGAAGACAATAACTTCGAATCATCTTCTAATTCTTGATCTTGGTTAATGTTTTTCATTTCTTCTTTGACAACCATTGTTGTACGAATACCTTCTTCCTTAAATTTCATTATCATATCTTCGAGTATGGGTTTATAATGTGTATTCCAGATATAATCATTTGAAGTTTTATACCTCCCAATACCTTTCAGAAAGATAACCTCTCTTACATTTTTATTGTCTTTCATACTTTTTATGACTCTCTCAATGGATTCCTTGAAATATCTTATTCTGTCTGCGATAGCATCTTTCTTTAAACCATACACCAAATGGGAATCTCTTGATTTTTCAATTAAATTTTGAGAAATGGTATTTATTTTCCTCCAATGGTCCAGCAATACCAAATTGGCTTATTATGGCGGCTAAATAAGGAAAATTCAATTTTCTTTGATCCGGTGAAGGTTCAAACTCGATAACAGTTCCAGGAGTATCACGAACTTCAACTCTGCATCTTCTCAGATTAAATAATGGTTCTCTACTCCGATACACATCAGCATAAGGATATTTCTTACCCAAATAATAACTTGCATCATATCCTTTTATAGCAACACAATTCGCATGAAAAATAATGCAGACGTTGTCACGACAATATTTTTCATCGTACAATTTTCCTTCTTCAATTTTAAAATATTTTTCCATCCTATTGTCTGTCTCTATTTTCTTGAGATGGTTAGTCGCACCCTGGTGGAACAGGTACTAATGTATGAACAACAAAGATCAGAGATGTTTATACTCATCACCATTCCTGCCAGATGTATGATCTTTATTCAGTTGCCTAATAAGGTTTTAGAGTGATGGTGAATAAAACAAAAAAAAAGTATTATGGAGATATTTTATTTGTCATATTTTACAATAATGACAACAATATTTCTGCGACGTTTTTTTAATTCCTTTGCAAAATCATGAATGATTTGAAGATATGCATGCCAATCACCTCCGGCTGAAGCACATCCAATTCCTTCTGGAAACACAACTTTTTCCATTATAATCTCGTTGGGATCTGTTAATAACCACTTAACAAGATCATTCATGCACTCTTTGAATATAATCTCACGACCTTTCTTTGTATCTAAATATTTGCATGTATTATAGTAGGTCTTATCAACTTTACAGTTCATATAATACTTATGTGGAGTTGTGGGTGAATTTACTCAGTAATATCTCATTAAAAACTCACGTTCAATATCTTCCATTGTTACAAGCATTTCTTTATCGGTGAGATATTGTTCAGTCACCTTCCTTCGTTTTGGAGGGTTGTGATCAAGGTCTTCTATCGAATTAATCATTTCTTTATCAGATCAGTGATGTGTAGACACTTTTGCTTCTGTAACAAATTTTTCACATGTAACTTCCACTTATTAAATGAACTTTTCCTCTTGTTAACTTAAACACAAGATGACTCTAACACGAATTTTTTTTTAGACTATAACAAAAATCTCACTTGAATTTTTACTGTCCAGGGAACTTATGTAGATCTGAAGTCTCCATCTAAATACTCTTGTAACTTAATACAGATGTGTCTTCTTATACTCTTTTCACCACGAGGGTTGTCGAGTTAGTAGTTTTTATAACTATATGTGTAGAGAAATTTGTTCCATGAAAAACACTACGTGGTATCACCATGACGACAGGTGAATGAACCTACACGAGTTTAGTGTCATACAGGATAGGGAGAGTTAAACATTTGTTGGATTTCTTTGGTGAGGTGAAGAATCTTAAGTGGAATGAATATAAACCTTTAATATCTGGAGGAGGTGATCTTAGCAAGAAAAAGTTGTATCGTGGATGATAGATGAACAAACTCCCATAGGGGAACTTCGCCAAGTGTGTTGATTTCTAGCAAATGATTGGAGTTGGTAATGCATTCGTTGGGTCCTGTAGAGTGTAATCATAATTTACTTCAATGGTATTATGACTTGTTATTACTATACCGATGGTACATACTTGGAAATGCATGAAGACAAATAAAGGTAAGATAATTTGATCAATGAGTATCGTGACGTCATGCTTTTTAATTCATTTAAGTTAATAAGGGGTCACAGTATGATTATGCTTTTAAGTTAAGGGGAAGATACCTGCTCAATCCTGTTTGGTGGAGCGTGACGTCACAAGCGAGTAGTGTTGCCAAAAAAAATATTGTCCGAATATTTCTTTTTACTGAAAAATACGGAAAGTTAACAATGGTTAAACATATTATTTGAAATATACAATGGATAATATATATGCTTTGAAGAAATCCCCTGTAATGTGTATTTTGTATTATTAAAAAAATGATATTCGATGATGACAATGATTGAAATTTTTGGTATAAATATTTGGAGTGAAATGGTAAGGAATCACTTGAGCAGAAGAAGAAATATGGAGGTGGTTGCGACAAAACATACTAGTGTGGTGTTTATAGAAATGTTATATACAATTAAGAGAGTCGAACCCATTCTAAAAAGAGTTGATGTGGAACATGTTATCTCAAAAGAAGAGATTGTAGCTGAGGTACGAGAAATGACTCAACGATGGAGTGAAGAAATATTGGAAAATTTATTGTTACGAGAATGTGAATGGAGTAGTCATTTATCTCAAACTTTTATTATACCAAAGCCCAAAAATTTAATTATGAAAATGGATTTTGAAATGGCTTATCCTAGTTTTGGTAAGTTTAATGAAATTTTCATTTAATACTATTTAGCAACTCTTTATGTGTCTGGGAGAGTTGTGTGTAAGTCATCCCCAGACATTGTCAGGGAACCGCATGGAAAGCATCTAATATGGGGAAACTTGATGATTTCATTGTTATTTGTGAAACGGTGAAAGATATTCTTTGGCTGGAATTTGCAACACTGTCATTCAACTCTTAAGGAAAGATGGTGAATCATTGAGTGAAAAGAATTTTCAACAAGTTAAAAATTGGTTAGAAAATGAACTTGATTTGCATGAATTCATTGATGAAATGGTAATGGAATAGAGTGACGATCTGGTATATTATATTTTTGAAAACAATATATCTGAAAACTTTGTCAGTCAAATATTTAATAGACAGTATAATCTGCGCATTTTGCATAGATGGTACAACACAAAGAAGTGGAAATTAATTTGGAGAGAACTTTTCACAGATATTAAACAATATATTAAAAACATTGAACCTAATGTGTGAGTAACTTATAATGTAAGCAAAATTATTTACCTTGTATCAGTGGTATAATTTATTTAAATTATTATGAGGAAGTAATTATAACTTGAAGAGAGAGATATTACCTGGAGTTTACCTGGAGAGAGTTCCGGGGGTCAACGCCCCCGCGGCCCGGTCTGTGACCAGGCCTCCTGGTGGATCAGAGCCTGATCAACCAGGCTGTTGCTGCTGGCTGCACACAAACCAACGTACGAGCCACAGCCCGGCTGGTCAGGAACCGACTTTAGGTGCTTGTCCAGTGCCAGCTTGAAGACTGCCAGGGGTCTGTTGGTAATCCCCCTTATGTGTGCTGGGAGGCAGTTGAACAGTCTCGGGCCCCTGACACTTATTGTATGGTCTCTTAACGTGCTAGTGACACCCCTGCTTTTCTTTGGGGGGATGGTGCATCGTCTGCCAAGTCTTTTGCTGTCGAAGTGAGTGATTTTCGTGTGCAAGATCGGTACTAGTCCCTCTAGGATTTTCCAGGTGTATATAATCATGTATCTCTCCCTCCTGCATTCCAGGGAATACAGGTTTAGGAACCTCAAGCGCTCCCAGTAATTGAGGTGTTTTATCTCCGTTATGCGCGCCGTGAAAGTTCTCTGTACATTTTCTAGGTCAGCAATTTCACCTGCCTTGAAAGGTGCTGTTAGTGTGCAGCAATATTCCAGCCTAGATAGAACAAGTGACCTGAAGAGTGTCATCATGGGCTTGGCCTCCCTAGTTTTGAAGGTTCTCATTATCCATCCTGTCATTTTACTAGCAGATGCGATTGATACAATGTTATGGTCCTTGAAGGTGAGATCCTCCAACATGAGGACATGATATTTGAACTAATATATATAACTCATATTTACATCTTTCTGAAATGTGTCCCGTACCATTTCGGCCTTCTCTCTCTACCTGAACACCAAGAATCATGTCTACCATAATACTTACATCATTTAAGTTAACAAGACGCTTTTAATTCATTTAAGTTAATAAGGGGACACAGTATGATTATGCTTTTAAGTCAATAATGGGAAGATATTTAAGTTAACCAGAAGAATACTGATGTAACACTTGAGAGGCATATGTTTGGGATAGTGAAAAAAAAAAATGTAACTTTTAGTTGGTTTATATCTTTTACAGGTGATGGTGCAAATTTCTCCCCATTATATGCTAATGAAATAAAAAAAAATATTAACATTTACAGGTATGGAAGAACAAGACTTAGAGAGGAGGAATTATGATGTTTAGAGCGTGTTGTTACACAAAGATTAATAATATATGATGATTCATTAATTAAAAAGAGAAATGTTTAATAAAAAATTTTAAGACATGATGAATTTTAAATCAATCAAACCTTACCATGAAAAAAGTATTGAGATAGAATACAAATGTTATATCTCATTTAAGTTAATTTCATGGTGTCTGTCAGCCCTGTGACCTCACCAAATTTTAGCACAAGAGGACACAGTTGGTCTGGAAAGAGATGATTATCTTAAATCTACCTTGGGAGTGAACACCATTTCATGGCGTCGCTGGAGGGGATTGTAAAAAAATCATGATGCAATACTTTGAGGTAAGCCATATAAGCTCAAGGAGTCTCTCAGAGTGAGGATTGTGTTTCTATCCGGAAATCGAGTGAATATTTCTACCATTGAGTGTGTTTACCAACAAGAAAAATAATGTTCGATTGTAAGATAAAGTCTCCAAAACTAATTTGGAAATATCTAAAAATGAAGATGTTCAAAGTAATTCTGGAGTACTCTACTGTATTTTGGAAGTGTTCCAATATATTTTTGAATGTGCTCCAACGTAATTTGGAAATGTTCTAATGTTATCCAAATCATTTTGTTCATATTACCGAAATCGAGGGAATGTGACTAAAAATATGATTTATATCATATCTTAGTTGGATGTGTTCGTGATATATTTATAAAAAAATGATGTGGGTGTTCGAATGATGTTTTTGGAGTATTCAATAGTAATTGTTGGTGTTTTTGGTAGTTTTCAAAGTAAAGTGAGTTGTCTGTGTGTGTGTTAGGTGGTCATAGAATTTTGTGAATATCTTAGTTACAGTGATTTTAGTGGATTTGAGATGGGTGATGAGATGCATTTGTGGATGTGAAATGTGATTTGTGTGTTTGTTCTGAAGAGGTGTTGGGAGACGGGTGAGTGGTTATGAAGAAATATGGGTGAGATGGAGAGGGGTATGGGGAGGGTTGTATTAGAAATTTAATGAAATATGGGGGGGGGGGGATTTTACTGAAAATAAAGGTAATGTGTGAATATTTTAAAAGAAATTGTAGAAGTGAAAAGTTATGATGCATTGGAAAAGAATGGAGGGAGTAGAATCATGTCGCAGTAGTTGGGTAGTGAGATGATTAGTTGTTTTGAGTATATTATCAATTTATGTGGATACAAGGAGATGGCTATTGAGAGGATTTTATTAGAATTTTAGTAATGTAGGGAGGAATGTGCATTACATTTAAGATTCAGTAAAAAGAAGGGGAAAAATTTGTATTGAATAAATTGTGAATAAATTGGTAAGTGATGAGGGTTGTGGGTATTGTTGTCGAACTAGTGATGCCGAAAAAGTGGTTATAAGTTGTGGGTTGTTGTTGTGACTTTTTCTGATGAAATTAGTTAAAACGAGAAAAAATTGTGGGTTGTGGGATGTGGGTGTTGTGGGATGTGGGTGTTGTGGGTTGTGGGCATTGTTGTCGAACTAGAGATACCGAAAAAGAAGTGATTCTGTTATAAGTGTTCGTGTGTGTCTGGATTGTGTTCATGTTTTTTTTTTTTTTGCATTCATGTTATATCTTAGTTGGAGGTGAGTGTACTCATAGAAATTGGTAATCGTCTTGGTTATAGTGATTTGAGGGGATTTGTGTGAAAATTGGTGTTAGTCTGTGATGTTGATCTTAGTTTATGGTGATTTTGGTGGTGTTTTGACTGTATTCAGTGGTGTTTTAGTAGTATTCAGTGGTGTATTTGGGAGTACTCAAATTGTGCTTGAGACTATTCAAAGGTGTTCTTGAAGGTTTTCAAATGATGTGCAAGAGTATTTATGAAGGTGTTCTGGGAGTATTCAGTGGTGATTTGGCTGTGTTCGAATGATGTTTTTGGAGTATTCGAAGGTAATTGATGGTGTTTTTGGTGTTGTTCAAAGTAAATTGTTTGAGTTAGTTTTTTGTGATACTGTTGTAAAAAATCTGGGGAATGAGGGAGGAGTTTGGGGGATGAGTTGTAATTTTATGAAATAATGTAAGTGTTGATAAATCAGAGATGTCAAATCTTATTTGGGAGTATTCAAAATGATATTTTGGAAGTGTTTCAGTGTTGTTTGGAAAATGTTCGAAGGTATTTTTGTGAGTATTCAGTGATTTATGAGAGTGTTTTGAAGGTGTTTAAAGTAAAGTGAGGTGTGTGTGTGCGTATTAACTTCATAATATGTAAAATTGTGCCTAGTGAATTTACCGAAAAGTGGTTATAAGTTGATGAAATAGTTAAAACGAGAAAAATTGTGGGTTATGAGTGAAAATTGTGAGATGTTGGTGGGAGTGTGAGGGTTTAGGAGGGCGGGGAGAAGGGGTAAGGTGAGAAGGTTACTTCGTAGGGGAGTGACCTGAGATGTTATCTGAGATCTGTCAGGTAAACTCCAGGTAAGATTCGCCGGACTTTTTCTGATGAAATAGTTAAAACGAGAAAATTATCTAGACTTGAGGAGAGTGAATCTTTCATAAAGAAATTGTGAATTGTTGTGGGTATTAACGAAAAAATGTGGAATTATTTGGGTTATCCTGGATTAAGAGTGAAAAATGTTTAATGTTTTCCCTATGTTGTATATGAAATGTGTAATGCTGAGATGGTGACGACGAAGAGGATCCAGAACAAAAATGCATAGAATTTCTTCAAAAGAAAAATACGTTGATTTTAGTCAATGAATTGCACATTTTTTCAATGAATTTTTTGTTGGATGTATATGAAATGCATTGGTTGTATAATAAATAAATGAAAATACTGTGTATTAGTGTTATCCTGCATTTTATTGTCTGCTCGACAAGATTCAGCCAGTGTGTGGGGTCATCACGTGACGTCACTGACATAGGGGGAAGTCTACAAGATTCAGGCTGTGTGTGAGGTCATCGCGTGACGTCACTGACCACCGCTGAGTAAACATGGGTGGGGTGACGTCACACTTGTTTAGACCTGTAGTAAGAGAAAGTACCATGCCCCATAGGGGTAGTTCATTTGAATGCTTACCCCTAGAGGGGGGAATCCAAAAAACTTGATCCAAGGAGATGGAGGAGAAATACTTGATCCAAGGAGATGGAGACCACAAAGAAATGAAATTCCAAAAAAAATTCGAAAAAAAAATTGGGGTAGAAGTGGGTGGTGGGAGGTGTACCCATAAAGGGGGAATCCAAAAAACTTGATCCAAGGAGATGGAGATCATAAGAAAATGAAATTTAAAAAAAATTCGAAAAAATTTGGGATGGGGTGAAAGTGGGAGGGGGAACCTCAAAAATTTGATCTGAGAAGATGGAGATCATAAGAAAATGAAATTAAAAAAAAATTCGAAAAAAAATCGGAAAAAATTCGGGGGGCGGGGGCAATCCAGATGACATTGCAGAAGGCACTGCAGAAGGCATGGGCAGGCGTGGGTGGGGGGTTGAGGGTGAGGTGGTCGAGGGTGAGGTGGTCGAGGGTGAGGTGGTTGAGGGTGAGGTCAAGGTGGTCGAGGGTGAGGTCAAGGTCGCGGGTCGGCGCGGGCAGGACGCGCGAGGGGCGTGGGTGGGGGGTCGTGGGTGGGTTTCGTGGGTGGGGGTCGTGGGTGGGGTCATGGGTGGGGGTCATGGGTGAGGGTCGTGGGTGGGTTTCGTGGGTGGGGGTCGTGGGTGGGGTCATGGGTGGGGGTCGTGGGTGGGGGTCGTGGGTGGGGTCATGGGTGGCAGGTCGTGGATGGGGGTCGTGGGTGGGGGTCGTGGGTGGGGTCGTGGGTGGGGTCATGGGTGGGGTCATGGGTGGGGGTCGTGGGTGGGGGTCGTAGGTGGGGGTCGTGGGTGGGGGTTGTTTGTGGGGTCATAGGTGGGGGTCGTGGGTGGGGGTCGTGGGTGGGGTCATGAGTGGCAGGTCGTGGGTGGTGGTCGTGGGTGGGGGTCGTGGGTGGGGTAGTGGGTGGGGTCATGGGTGGGGGTCGTGGGTTGGGGTCGTGGGTGGGGGTCGTGGGTGGGGGTCGTGGGTGGGGGTCATGGGTGGGGTCATGTGTGGGGGTCGTGGGAGTCTGCTCAGGAAAGGGAGCCACTCAGGAAAAGGAGCCACTCTGTCGAAGGCCTTTTCAGGAGGAGCCATACTCTGGGAGCCATACTGTAGAGAGCCATACTGTAGAAAACTTCACTACTGATATTGTTTATGTCTGTTTGTTATTTAGTAAGTTTTTTCATTTTTGTTGAGAAATTGAATTCTATCCCTGGACTTTTATAATGGAACCAAACTCGTATAAACTATCCATTTTAAGTTGGAATATTGCGTCACTTAGAAAAAGATTTTCTGACCTTCATCATAAAGTAACCACTGAATTCGTTGATATTGTGTGTCTACAAGAGTGCAGAGTCCCTGAAAATCCCAACCCCCTAAATTGCCATCATTTGTTGCATATAACCTCAAATCTACTAATACTTGTTTTCTATATATTAAAAAATCACTTCACCATCATCTTCTTGCACATAGAAAACAGAGGGGCTACAGTATCACAGTGTTAGGATTTATATTGGGAACTCTGCTCTCAACATATTTAACTTGTGTGCTCCTGCTGATTAGTTTAATTACTTGGAGCTCCCAACTTGTGCTATGTCTGAACCTACTCTCATTATTGGTGATTATAATGCAAGACACAAAAGCATTGGAAACTCTCAGTTTGGTAATCGTAATGGTAATCAACTGTTGTCACTCTTAAACAGTCATGGTAATGTGCAAATTGTAGGTGACCTTGAACCCACACATATCTATGGAGGTGTCCTTGATCTATGCCTGGGCTTCAACATTACTTTTGCCAGCTGTGAGTCTTCCGTTGTAACAGATATAGCGTCTGATCATTTCCCAAGGCTAACCTCTCCAGATATTGGTAATGCTATCCTCCCTGGTGGGATATTCAAACAGAAACGTCTTAATGTTTCCCCTGATCAACATGATGACTTTGTTGCACATGTGACTGACTGGTATAATTCCTATGAGTGTACCTCTGTCGAGACTTTTAACAATGACCTTGTGAGCAGTATTCAGTGCTTCTTACAGCTGCCTCTTAAACCTCCTACTACTCTAAATCCAAATGACTTCCATAATAATCATAAGTCTTATAAAAACCATACCTATTACAATGATTCTAAACTTCGAACATTGAAACGTATTGCTCGCAGACTAGGCCTAGCCAATAGAAGCCATCGTACCCCTGAAATACTGAGCCTCTTCCAAACTGCACTAGCTGCTGCCAGAGAGCGTATGACAGCTGCGGCAAACAGACTGGGAACAATTTGTCAATGGTCTCAATGCTCACACCCCACTTAGCCGGGCATGGAGGGACATAAATAGAATTAAGGGTAACAGAACTGGCCAGATCGCACACCCTCATCCCTTGCATTGGGCAAATGAGTTAGTCAGTGCTTGGGCTGCTACATCTAGCTATGACAGTGTTCCCAGTACCACACAGGCGAAATTAATGGACAAATATGATGCCAGGGAGAGACTTGTTTGCTTTATGCTCAGCAAGGCAGATGACTGCAACATTTCTTTCACTAATTATGAACTTGATGTAGCACTAACTAAGGGCAACTCCACGTAACCTGGTGAGGATGGTATTACTTACAACATACTCAGATTGCTGTGTCGAGTACCAGGTAATCCTTTACTTGAATTATATAACATGAGTTATGTCACTGGGGAGCTCCCTAAATCATGAACCAATAGCCTCATTATTCCCATTCCGAAACCCAATCAACAAAACTCATTTCGCCCAATATCCCTTACTAGCTGCTTTTGTAAAACATTCGAAAGGATGATTCTTAATCGTCTTATGCACAGAATTAAGCAATTCTTGTTTCCCTGGTTGCATGGCTTCATGCATGGAAGGAATGTGCATCATTGCATTAACACCTTTCTCACTCTGCACACTGACAGCTCATACACTACCTTCCTTGACCTTAAATCCACTTTTGATGTAGCCAACCGACATGTAATCATTAGTGAACTTGCCAGAATGGATGTTGGAGGATGGCTTCTCCGCTGGATTAAAGGTTCCCTGTCCAACAGAAAGTCGTCTGTGTTGTTCCAGGGACATAGAAGTGTAACTAAAGATTTTGAATTAGGAACCCCACAGGGAGGTGTGCTTAGTCCCACCCTTTTCAACATTTTGATTAATGCCTTACTTAATGCCATGCCTAGCCAGCCCCATCATTATATGGTTAGTTTTGCTGATGACATAATGATTCACATCACCGGATTCTTCAACACCCAAAACATTCTTAATCATGTACTAGCCTCGTGTCAGCACCTGGGGTTAATAATCTCAGGGGATAAAACAAAGATACTCAACAGGCGTCCTCCTCGGCAGAGAGGCACAGTTCATAAGATCCAGTTGCATGATGGGTCTCTTCTAGAATATGTAAGCAGGTACAGGTATCTAGGCTTTGAGGTTCCACTACTTGGACCTGTTGTAACGAGACTTTGTCGCCAATACAAAGAAAGACTGAGAGCACTTAGAGTTGTGGCAGGTTTTCATCCCATGTATGGAGCTAATGTTAAAATTTTGAAAATGATGTATCTTGCTTATATTAGATCATTGGTTGATTATGCAGCGCCACTACTTGCTCTTGTGTCTGACTGGAAGCTTGGAGGGCTGGAAAAACTGCAAATGAGGATCATCCTAGGATGCACTCATACTGCCAAAATTTTAAATATGCGGAAAGAACTTAAAAGGCCTTGAACAATGATATAACTGAAGTATACACTAATTGCACACACAATATAGTCACTACGATATGAAAATAATCTTAGAGTAGGACTTATAATATAAACTTAGAAAATACAAATTAAAATGGGACTTGCAATTGCACTAGGGTCTGATATAGGTTGTTAACAAGATCAAGAGTATAACAAGATTTAAATTGACAAAATAAAATTCACAAATTAAAGTTCCAAAAAAATAATAAGTAAAAAATAACAATGGCAATGATTTGGTTATAATATGATAGTAAGATGGTAGACAGGTACACAAGTACACAGGTACACAGGTACACAGGTACACAGGTACAAAGGATAATATGAAGGTTGGAGTTGGATATACAAACTTGAAAATTTGGCAACAAAATGTTATGAAAAGTATAAAATAATGATTAATGTACAAAAGTAAAATTGACTGGTAGTAAATATGGTGTTTAATAAAATTTTAGTAAGTAATAATGATTACAAAAAAGTGAAAAAGAAATGTTTATTTCACTCAATATTGCACTGGTAGTTATACTAGAGGTTATATGGCAGTACAAGGTAATTAAGAGTAAATGTGGTATTAAAACAGGTTATGGTAATTAGACAAGTAATGGTAATTAAATGATGTCAAAAATGTTAAGAGTAAATTGTACTGATAGTAAAAATGGTAATTAATTATTAATTTTAGTAAGTAATATCAATTAATAGTATTTAAAAAAATATGAGGTAGTAATATGGACAGAGAAAGTATCAATTCCGCTAATATTTAAGCAAACAATAGTAAATAAGAAAATTACAAAAAGTGACTTATGCTTACTAGTAAAATCACAAAATGAGGCAGTTGAATTTTTTAATTACTAAGAGATTGTACTATGAAATTTGAATAATAATGGAGTAAAACATACACTGCACTATGTAGGCTTCTCGGTTGGACATTGTTTAGTTATTCTCTGTAAGATTAGTATCCCTGAGAAATCGTGATAGATCAAAGGGGAACCTCATAGGTATGGTAACCTTAGACATACAAAAGGCCTTTGATACTGCCAACCACAATATATTATGTAAGAAACTTCAAGCTATCGGTATAGGTTCTGTAGACTGGTTAAAGTCCTACCTTAGAAACAGGAGACAAATTGTCAAAATCAACAAAACGGAATCAGAACTCCTGCCGATAGCATGTGGAGTTCCCCAAGGTAGTATTCTGGGTCCCTTATTATTCTTATGTTATGTCAATGACATGCCTATCAGTGTCAAGTGCAAACTCCTACTGTATGCAGATGACAGTGCTCTGTTAGTGTCAGGTAAAGATCCACAAGATATATCTAATGTATTAACACTGCCGCAAATGGTTAGTAGACACAGAGGCGTCGCTAGAGTTGGTGTCACCTGGAGCAGAATCTCTGGTGTCACCCGGGGCAGCATCTTTGGTGTCTCCCGTGGCAAAATCACTAGTGTCACCCAGGGCAGCATCTTTGCTGTCACCCGGGGCAGAATCTCTAGTGTCACCTGGGGCAGCATCTTTAGTGTCACCCGGGGCAGAATCTCTGGTGTCACACGGAGCAGCATCGATGCTGTCACCCCCATGAAATTCAAGGGTAGGGAATTTTAAACTCAAGTTATGTCACTACTGCATGACCAGTTTATCACTATTGCATAACCAGTTATGTCACTACTGCATGACCAGTTATATCACTACTGCATGACCAGTTATGTCACTACTGCATGACCAGTTATGTCACTACTGTTCATCAAGAACTGCAAGAAGCCCCTATCACGAGCCTTTACCATCCTATGGAGAGGGAGCATGGACTCGGGGGTCGTCCCACAGTTACTAAAAACAACAGACATAGCCCAACTCCACAAAGGGGGCAGTAAAGCAACAGCAAAGAACTACAGACCGATAGCACTAACATCCCATATCATAAAAATCTTTGAAAGGGTCCTAAGAAGCAAGATCACCACCCATCTAGAAACCCATCAGTTACACAACCTAGGGCAACATGGATTTAGAACAGGTCGCTCCTGTCTGTCTCAACTATTGGATCACTACGACAAGGTCCTAGATGCACTAGAAGACAAAAAGAATGCAGATGTAATAAATACAGACTTTGCAAAAGCCTTCGACAAGTGTGACCATGGCGTAATAGCGCACAAAATGCGTGCTAAAGGAATAACAGGAAAAGTCGGTCGATGGATCTATAATTTCCTCACTAACAGAACACAGAGAGTAGTCGTCAACAGAGTAAAGTCCGAGGCAGCCACGGTGAAAAGCTCTGTTCCACAAGGCACAGTACTCGCTCCCATCTTGTTCCTCATCCTCATATCTGACATAGACAAGGATGTCAGCCATAGCACCGTGTCTTCCTTTGCAGATGACACCCGAATCTGCATGACAGTGTCTTCCATTGCAGACACTGCAAGGCTCCAGGCGGACATCAACCAAATCTTTCAGTGGGCTGCAGAAAACAATATGAAGTTCAATGATGAGAAATTTCAATTACTCAGATATGGTAAACACGAGGAAATTTAATCTTCATCAGAGTACAAAACAAATTCTGGCCACAAAATAGAGCGAAACACAAACGTCAAAGACCTGGGAGTGATCATGTCGGACGATCTCACCTTCAATGACCATAACATTGTATCAATCGCATCTGCTAGAAAAATGACAGGATGGATAATGAGAACATTCAAAACGAGGGATGCCAAGCCCATGATGACACTCTTCAGGTCACTTGTTCTATCTAGGCTGGAATATTGCTGCACACTAACAGCACCGTTCAAGACAGGTGAAATTGCTGACCTAGAAAATGTACAGAGAACCTTCAAGGCACGCATAACAGAGATAAAACACGTCAATTACTGGGAGCGCTTGAGGTTCCTGAACCTGCATTCCCTGGAACGCAGGCGGGAGAGATACATGATTATATACACCTGGAAAATCCTAGAGGGACTAGTACCGAACTTGCACACGAAAATCACTCACTACGAAAGCAAAAGACTTGGCAGACGATGCAACATCCCCCCAATGAAAAGCAGGGGTGTCACTAGCACGTTCAGAGACCATACAATAAGCATCAGGGGCCCGAGACTGTTCAACTGCCTCCCAGCATACAATAGGGGGATTACCAACAGACCCCTGGCAGTCTTCAAGCTGGCACTGGACAAGCACCTAGAGTCGGTTCCCGATCAGCCAGGCTGTGGCTAGTACGTTGGTTTGCGTGCAGCCAGCAGTAACAGTCTGGTTGATCAGGCTCTGATCCACCAGGAGGCCTGGTCACGGACCGGGCCGCGGGGGCGTTGACCCCGGAACTCTCTCCAGGTAAACTCCAGGTAAACTGCATGACCAGTTATGTCACTACTGCATGACCAGTTATGTCACTACTGCATGACCAGTTAGGTCACTACTGCATGACCAGTTATGTCACTACTGCATGACCAGTTATGTCACTACTGCATGACCAGTTATGTCACTACTGCATGACCAGTTATGTCACTACTGCATGACCAGTTATGTCACTACTACATGACCAGTTATGTCACTACTGCATGACCAGTTATGTCACTACTGCATGACCAGTTAGGTCACTACTGCATGACCAGTTATGTCACTACTGCATGACTAGTTATGTCACTACTGCATGACCAGTTATGTCACTACTGCATGACCAGTTATGTCACTACTGCATGACCAGTTATGTCACTACTGCATGACCAGTTATGTTACTACTGCATGACAAGTTATGTTACTACTGCATGACCAGTTATGTCACTACTGCATGACCAGTTATGTCACTACTGCATGACCAGTTATGTCACTACTGCATGACCAGTTATGTCACTACTACATGACCAGTTATGTCACTACTGCATGACCAGTTATGTCACTACTGCATGACCAGTTATGTTACTACTGCATGACCAGTTATGTCACTACTACATGACCAGTTATGTCACTACTGCATGACCAGTTAGGTCACTACTGCATGACCAGTTATGTTACTACTGCATGACCAGTTATGTCACTACTACATGACCAGTTATGTCACTACTGCATGACCAGTTATGTCACTACTACATGACCAGTTATGTCACTACTGCATGACCAGTTAGGTCACTACTGCATGACCAGTTATGTCACTACTACATGACCAGTTATGTCACTACTGCATGACCAGTTATGTCACTACTGCATGACCAGTTAGGTCACTACTGCATGACCAGTTATGTCACTACTGCATGACCAGTTTATCACTACTGCATGACCAGTTATGTCACTACTGCATGACCAGTTACGTCACTACTGCATGACCAGTGACAAATGTTTAACAATAAGAACGTTTAAGGGCCTTAAACTGAACAGGAGAATACTTCTCAACTTTATTAATGATAAAATAAATAATTGTAGTAATACTGAGGAAACATAAACTCAAATATCACTTTGAGTACACCAACACATCCTACATTTAGTCATCTTCAACAATGCAAAAAAAAAAAAAAAAAAACTTGAAAAATAAAGAAAAACATTGCAATATCAGAGAAACACTAGTTCAGATTTGACCTTGAGTACAGGTAACATCTCAGTCAATCTGATCTTACATTTGACCTTGAGTACAGGTAACATCTCAGTCAATCTGATCTTACATTTGACCTTGAGTACAGGTAACATCTCAGTCAATCTGATCTTATATTTGACCTTGAGTACAGGTAACATCTCAGTCAATCTGATCTTACATTTCCTTGCCTTCAGTTATGCAAAATCATCTATCACATAATCAAAATCAATGATTTTCCCTACATAGGCTTATTTGTACTTTGTTAATATATAATTCGCTATATAGAAACGAAGGATTCTTCTCATACGTTGGTGCAACACTGTTTTGGGCATTAGTGTCATTTCTTTAGAGGCTCTATGGTGTCACCCCCTAAATTGTGTCACCCGAGGAGGCCGGCCCCCCCGCCCCCGTCCCCCTGACCCCCAACTCCCAACCCCCATACCACACCCATAATTACAACAAACTACCATTACACCTAGTGGAAACTGAAGCTATTCTCTTTGGCACGAAACATAAACTGAGAAGGGTAAATAATTTTAATGTTCAGTGTAATGGAGAGCCCATCACTTCAGTTTCCTCAGTAAAATATCTGGGAATCCCCTTTGACCCATGAATGTCAGGAGAAATGATATGGAACAGTGTAGCAAAGAAAGCGAATGCCAGACTGAAACTTCTCTACAGACAAGCATGGTGTCTACCTACTGAGGCTCGCAGGACCCTATGTCTAGCCCTTGTACAATGCCATGTGGATTACGATTGCTCTTCATGGTACTCTGCTTTGACAAAAAAAAAAACTGAAAGATAGACTGCAAATCACCCAGAACAAAATTGTAAGATTCATCTAGGGGCTGGGACCAAGAGAGCATGTAGGCCAGAATGAATTACAGCAGTTGGATATGCTGAATGTTGAAGACAGAGTAAAACAACTGAAGCTAAATCATGTTTATAAAATTGCTCATAAACAGTGCCCAGAATATCTTGCTGTCAATTTTTTCAAGGTTGGGAACCAAAGCAATTATAATACTAGGGGGAGAAAGCACAACTTTGCAGTATCCACAGTCATTGGCCAGGCTTCAAACACCTTTTATTGTACAGCAATAAAGGAATGGAACAGACTGCCTGCACATGTCAAAGCCAGTCATAGTATGAACCAGTTGAAGAAAAGAGCCAAAAGGTGTTTACCCCGAGAGAGTTTCGGGGGTCAACGCCCCCGCGGTCTGATCTGTGACCAGGCCTCATGGTGGATCATGGTACGTTGGATTGCATGCTGGCTGCACGCAATCCAATGTACGAAGGACAGCCTGGCTGGTCAGGTACCGACTTTAGGTGCTTGTCCAGTGCCTGCTTGAAGACTGCCAGGGGTCTGTTGGTAATCCCCCTTATGTATGCTGGGAGGCAGTTGAACAGTCTCTGGCCCCTGACACTTATTGTATGGTCTCTTAACGTGCTAGTGACACCCCTGCTTTTCATTGGGGGGATGGTGCATCGTTTGCCAAGTCTTTTGCTTTCGTTGTGAGTGATTTTCATGTGAAAGATTGGTACTAGTACCTCTAGGATTTTCCATGTGTATATTTATTTATTTATTTGAACATGATACAGTGAAGTACAAAGGAATACAGGTATTACAGTGCAACATGCCAAAGCCCCTTGTATGCAGAGCATTATGGGCAGGCTTAAAATTAACTTAAGATTAACTAAGCAATGATATATTTAGTGGTAAAAACATTATTTTAAAGAGATAACAATTTAGCACAAATGAGTATTACAAAGACAGGTCATATGGTCATTTACTGTGTTGCTGAGCGTTCAGTAGAATGGAGTATTCTGTTAGGAAATGTATTTAAAAAATAAAGTTTGATTGGGTCACAGGTTAGACATTTATGAGATACAATAATGAGAAAAATTTATGAGATACAATTCATGAGATACAATTATTCAGTATTTATTTAGTTGTGGGTGAGTAAGTGATTTTTGAGAAGAGACTTGAATTTATAAAGTGTTTCTTTTATATTTACAGGTAATGAATTCCAGATTTTAGGGCCTTTTATGTGCATTGAGGTTTTGCATAGCGTGAGATGGACACGAGGAACAACAAAGAGTGATCTGTGCCTTGTGTTACGGGCATGTGTTCTGTTGAGGTTGGCAAGGAGACGTTTGAGGGGAGGGTTTATGTCAGAGTTAAGTGTTCTATGAATGTAGTAGGTGCAGTAATAAGTATGGATGTTTTGTATGTTGAGTAGGTTTAGAGTTTTAAATATTGGTGGAGTGTGCTGCCTTTAGTGGGAATTTGTTATCATTCTGACTGCAGCCTTTTGTTGGGTAATTAATGGTCTGAGATGGTTTATTGTTGTTGAGCCCCATGCACAAATTCCATAGGTGAGATAGGGGTAAATAAGTGAGTGATATAGGGCCAGGAGGGCTGAGTGTGGAACATAGTATCGTATCTTCGATAGTATGCCTACGGTCCTGGAAATTTTTCTGGTAATTTGTTGTATATGTGTTTGAAATTTGAGTCTATTATCAAGGTGGATTCATAAAAATTTTCCCTCTCTGAATTTTGTGATAGGTGATCCGTTTATCATTATGTTAAGAGGGACTGAATGAAGTAGGTTTTGTTAATGTTTAGAGTAAGTTTTTCAGTGCTCATCCAGGCCGATATTTTCTGTAATTCGGTATTTACAGTATTGGCTAGCGTGGCTGGGCTCGGGTGAGAGAAGACATATGTAGTGTCATCTGCAAATAGTGTGGGTTTGAGTAGTTGCGATGCATTTCGTAGGTCATTTATGTATGAGAAAGAGAAGAGGGCCTAGGATACTTCCCTGTGGGACACCAACTGTAATTGACTGTGCGGAGGAGTTTGCCCCGTTTGTATACATATATTGGCTTCTGTTGCTGAGATAAGACTTTAGGTAGTTGAGGGAGTGCCCTCTTATACCATAGCGTGACAATTTTATATGGAGCAAGTCATGGTCAATTGTATTAAAAGCTTTACGTAAGTCAATGAAGATCCCCAGTGAGACTTCTTTTTTCTCTATTGCAGCGTATATGCGTTCTAGCATGTGTATAATAGCATCATTCGTATTTTTATTAGGCCTGAACCCAAATTGACAGGGGTTGACTATGTTGTGGGAGATGAGGTAGGAATAGATTCGCTTATGAATTAATTTTTCGTAGATTTTAGAGAGAGGGTGTAAGTTGGATATTGGTCTATAGTTATTCAACTCTGTTTGGTCTCCTCCTTTAACGGATCGGGGTGACCATTTCTATTTTGAGAACTGTAGGAAAGGTAGAGGATTCGATGGATTTGTTGAAGAGTGTTGCAATGTTTGGTGATAGTACTTGTGACGATTTTTTGTACATAAAGGGTGGTAAGGTATTTAAATCTCCTGCCTTGTTTTTAGTGTGTTGATAATAAGGGAGACTTCAGTAGGGTTAGTCGGAGCTAGGAACAGTGTGTTCGGGTAGTTGCCAGTGAGGTAGTCATTGGGTGGAGTGTCTGAGCTTGGGATTTTATTTGCAAGGTTTTTTTCCTATAGTGGAGAAGAAATTATTGAGTCTTTTTGCTGTTTCAGTTGGTGGGAGTTTGGATTCATCTGGTTTTGTTAATTCAATTTCGCTATTTCGTGATATCTTTTTTGTTCCTAGAATTTCTGACAGGGTTTTCCAGGTCTTTTTTATATCACCTCGTAAGTTGGATAATCAGTTCTCATAATACAGTTTTTTAGTCCTTCTTATCAGGCTGGTTAGGATTGACAAGTAACGTTTCGTTTGGTCTTTGGTTATGTGTCCCATTCTGTACTGTTTTTCGTATAGGTGCTTTGTATTTATGGATTTGAGAATGCTGGGTGTTAGCCAGGGACTGTTCAATCTCTTAGCTGTCATCTGTTTAGTTTTTTTAGGGCAGTGCTTGTTGTAGAGGTATTGTTTTTTTTTTTTTTAGAAAATTATTAATTCATTCATCAATATCTGAGCGCTTAAAGTTCCTGAACCTGTATTCCCTGGAATGCAGGCGGGAGAGATACATGATTATATACACCTAGAAAATCCTAGAGGGACTAGTACCGAACTTGCACACGAAAATCACTCACTACGAAAGCAAAAGACTTGGCAGACGATGCACCATCCCCCCAATGAAAAGAAGGGGTGTCACTAGCACGTTAAGAGACCATACAATAAGTGTCAGGGGCCCGAGACTGTTCAACTGCCTCCCAGCATACATTAGGGGGATTACCAATAGACCCCTGGCAGTCTTCAAGCTGGCACTGGACAAGCACCTAAAGTCGGTACCTGACCAGCCGGGCTGTGGCTCGTACGTTGGTTTGCGTGCAGCCAGCAGAAGCAGCCTGGTTGATCAGGCTCTGATCCACCAGGAGGCCTGGTCACAGACCGGGCCGCGGGGGCGTTGACCCCCGGAACTCTCTCCAGGTAAACTCCAGGTAAACAATATAGTCACTAAGATATGAAAATATTCTGAGATAAGGATTTGCCTTATTGCTTAAAGTTTGAGCTATTAATATCACTATAGGAATATTATTTGAGGTAGTTGATGGTAGCTAGTGAGGGATGGTTCAAGGTACTGCACAGTAGTGTAGTAAGAACATACACTAGTGTGATGGTAGCTAGTGAGGGATGGTTCAAGGTACTGCACAGTAGTGTAGTAAGAACATACACTAGTGTGATGGTAGCTAGTGAGGGATGGTTCAAGGTACTGCACAGTAGTGTAGTAAGAACATACACTAGTGTGATGGTAGCTAGTGAGGGATGGTTCAAGGTACTGCACAGTAGTGTAGTAAGAACATACACTAGTGTGATGGTAGCTAGTGAGGGATGGTTCAAGGTACTGCACAGTAGTGTAGTAAGAACATACACTAGTGTGATGGTAGCTAGTGAGGGATGGTTCAAGGTACTGCACAGTAGTGTAGTAAGAACATACACTAGTGTGATGGTAGCTAGTGAGGGATGGTTCAAGGTACTGCACAGTAGTGTAGTAAGAACATACACTAGTGTGATGGTAGCTAGTGAGGGATGGTTCAAGGTACTGCACAGTAGTGTAGTAAGAACATACACTAGTGTGATGGTAGCTAGTGAGGGATGGTTCAAGGTACTGCACAGTAGTGTAGTAAGAACATACACTAGTGTGATGGTAGCTAGTGAGGGATGGTTCAAGGTACTGCACAGTAGTGTAGTAAGAACATACACTAGTGTGATGGTAGCTAGTGAGGGATGGTTCAAGGTACTGCACAGTAGTGTAGTAAGAACATACACTAGTGTGATGGTAGCTAGTGAGGGATGGTTCAAGGTACTGCACAGTAGTGTAGTAAGAACATACACTAGTGTGATGGTAGCTAGTGAGGGATGGTTCAAGGTACTGCACAGTAGTGTAGTAAGAACATACACTAGTGTGATGCTAGCTAGTGAGGGATGGTTCAAGGTACTGCACAGTAGTGTAGTAAGAACATACACTAGTGTGATGGTAGCTAGTGAGGGATGGTTCAAGGTACTGCACAGTAGTGTAGTAAGAACATACACTAGTGTGATGGTAGCTAGTGAGGGATGGTTCAAGGTACTGCACAGTAGTGTAGTAAGAACATACACTAGTGTGATGCTAGCTAGTGAGGGATGGTTCAAGGTACTGCACAGTAGTGTAGTAAGAACATACACTAGTGTGATGGTAGCTAGTGAGGGATGGTTCAAGGTACTGCACAGTAGTGTAGTAAGAACATACACTAGTGTGATGGTAGCTAGTGAAGGATGGTTCAAGGTACTGCACAGTAGTGTAGTAAGAACATACACTAGTGTGATGGTAGCTAGTGAGGGATGGTTCAAGGTACTGCACAGTAGTGTAGTAAGAACATACACTAGTGTGATGCTAGCTAGTGAGGGATGGTTCAAGGTACTGCACAGTAGTGTAGTAAGAACATACACTAGTGTGATGCTAGCTAGTGAGGGATGGTTCAAGGTACTGCACAGTAGTGTAGTAAGAACATACACTAGTGTGTTGTTTGTAGTTTGGGAGAAAAGGGAAAATTAGGTATGATTATTAGAGAATTTTAACAGTGCTTAAGTAGGAAAGAAAAAGTTTATACAGATATTATTAAAGAGTAAGTATCCTATTAACAAAAAATAAATTGTGAATTGGGAATAACACAAATTGGGTCACTCAAGGAACTGTGTGGGACACCAGGGATAGTGAGGTAGTAAATACTATCTAGGAGGTGATAGTACAGGGATTAGTTCAATAATGACATAGTAACATACACTAATGTAGTAAGGATTTGGTCACTAATATCAGTCAGACTCTGTAATGTTTGCTTCATGAAGGAAGTTTGCTAGTTCATTTATTATATTATTAGATAAATCACAGTTTTACTCTAGCTTACTCTAGCTCAATACATAGTCAATACCAAATTCACTATATTACACCATAGTGCAATTACTAGTGAGAGACTAGTGCTATTTTTAATTTGTATTTTTACATTATTAGATTAAACCTATTAGATTAAACATAGACTCCACAAAATCATTATTAGACCTTAGTGCAATTACAAGTGAGAGTCTTGTTCTATTTTTAATTTGTATTTTTATATTACTAGTTTATACCTAGTTGTACTTTAGTTCATTCCAGCACAACACATAGACAACATCAACTTCATTATGTGTAGTAGTGACTATACTCTACATGACCAAAATACTCTAGCTATATACTTGTCCAAACTTCCTACCACTACAGATATCAGTACTAGAACTCAACACACAACTCAGGATATAAATAACCATAATTTAAACCTAAAAGATGATTGATCACGTTGACCCTGATCTAAACCTCCATAATCTGACACACAATCAAAACCTATTGGAAAGTAACTGCCTTTATTACACAGCATCACAAGCCACCACTATCCTAAACAATGCTAAAAGTCTATCAGTACTTAACTACAACATAAGGTCCTTAAGCAAACACTATGATGACCTCCTAGCACTCCTTGAATCACTAAAGACACCCTTCTCCTGCATTATTCTTACTGAGACCTGGCTTAAGCAGGACACAATAGATATCTACCCTCTACCAGGATACACAGCAATTCACAACTGCAGACCAAACCAAGTTGGGGGTGGTATTGCAATCTATTATTCTAACCAATTATCTTGCCTTAGCACCACTTGCTTTAGTGATGAATATGGGGAATACATTTTTGCTAATTTTACTGTAAAAAACCTTAAGACGCCTATAACAATTGGTGCCATTTACCGGATACCTCACACAAACATCCCAAATTTCAGTGAGAAATTAAAGTCACTAATAACAAACAGACAAATGAATAAGCACCACCTTCTCTTAGCTGGAGACTTCAACATCAACCTTGGCTTACTAGATGATCAGCCTGTAACTGATTTCATCAACAATATGAACAACACACTTCTCATACCAACAATAACTAAACCAACCAGGCTAACTGAGACAAGTGCAACCATAATAGACCACATATGGACCAATATACTAGCCCCCCTTAAATCAGGGATAATCACAGATAGCACTACAGACCACTACCCTACCTTCCTCCTGACAAACATTAGTAAACCACCACTTGAATACAACAAAGTCTCATTTAGACTCCACGACGAGGCCTCAGTAAGGAAGTTCACAGCTGACCTAGAGACTGTTGATTGGCCTACAGAATTCTCCAAGGCCAATGGTATTGATGACTGGACAGACATTTTTCTTAACAAGTTACTTAGACTATACAACAAACATTGTCCTATAAAAACAAAACAGATCACAAACAATCGGCTTGGTTGCCCATGGCTAACCAGCACCATTCTGAAATCCATTGACAAGAAACACCAATATGAAAAGCAATATAGACAGGGCTTAATACACAAAGATATTCTTAAACACTATTCATCAGCTCTCACCAAAGTAATAAAGAATGCCAAACAACTATACTACTCCAGTAGATTCACAGACACTAGAGGAGATATAAAAAAGACCTGGAAAACACTCTCTCAGGTTCTAGGGACCCACAAACTGAGAAAAACCAAGAATATTGTCCTAACTAAACCTAATGAAACACCACTACATCCCACTGACACAGCTAACAAGATAAACGACTTCTTTTCAACCATAGGATCTAATCTCGCCAGTAAAATTCCTCATACCAATGCCCATGCCGTGGACTACCTAGATGGGAATTTCCCTAATTCCTTCTATCTTGCACCAACTGAGCCCACGGAAGTCACTGAGATTATAAAGTCACTTAAAAATAACTCGGGGAATCTGTCTCATGTCCCACCATTACTGTTCAGGCGAGCGGCCCATGTCCTTTCGCATGCTATTTCATTACTTTTTAACAAGTCACTAGAGACTAGCACCTTCCCGAAACTACTCAAGATGGCAAGGGTTACACCAATACATAAAGGTGGTGACCCTACAGACTTAAACAACTATAGGCCAATATCTAACTTACCATTGCTATCCAAAATCTTTGAGAAACTCGTGCACAGGAGACTGTATTCATTTATAACGGCTCAAAACATACTCAACCCCTGCCAATTTGGATTCAGGAAAAATAAAAGCACTAATGATGCAATCATAAAAATGCTAGATCTGCTTTACACAGCATTGGAAAATAAGGAATATCCACTAGGAATTTTTATTGACCTAAGAAAAACTTTTGACACAGTAGACCACGACATCCTACTCCACAAACTTGATCATTACGGTATAAGAGGCCATGCGCTTGCTTATTTCAAATCTTACATTACTAATAGGTATCAGTATGTCACCATTAATGACACAGCATCAGCAACACGGCCACTTGATACTGGAGTTCCGCAGGGAAGTGTCCTTGGTCCCCTGCTCTTCCTCATATACATCAATGACCTTCCAAACGTATCCCAACACCTGAAACCCATTCTCTTTGCTGATGACACGACTTATGTCATCTCTCACCCTAATCTTGCCACCCTCAACACCATTGTGAATGAGGAGCTGATTAAAATATCGACTTGGATGAGAGCTAATAAACTTACACTTAACACTGACAAAACCTACTATATTATGTTTGGTAGCAGAGCAGGAGATGCACAAATTAACATTAAGATTGACAACACTCTAATTACCAGAAATAATGGGGGAAAATTCCTAGGCTTATACCTTGACAACAACCTGAATTTCAGCACCCATATCCAGCATATAACCAAAAAAGTATCCAAAACGGTTGGGATCCTCTCCAAGATACGATACTTCGTGCCGCAAAATGCCCTTCTCACACTATACCACTCACTTATTTATCCATACCTCACCTATGCTATTTGTGCTTGGGGATCAACTGCAGCAACTCACCTAAAGCCAATAATAACCCAACAAAAAGCTGCAGTAAGAACAATCACTAAATCCCATCCCTGGCAACACACCCCCCCACTCTTCATAGACCTAAACTTACTCCCAGTTCAGTACATCCACACTTACTACTGTGCAATCTACATCTACAGGGCCTTAAACTCTAATATCAACCTTGACCTAAAACGCTTTCTTGATAGTTGTGACAGAACCCACAGGCATAACACCAGACACAAACATCTCTACGACATTCCCCATGTCCGACTAAACCTTTACAAAAATTCAATGTATGTCAAAGGCCCTAAAATCTGGAATACCCTACCTGAGAACTCTAGAACTGCAGACACATTCATCACCTTCAAAACTACCATTAGAAAACATCTTATCTCCCTGATACACCCCGTCAACTAACTACACGAATACCACCTGGTGGTTCACACTTACACTCACTCACTCATTTGACCATAAACAGAAATATTAATCTCAATCTTAAAATAATAAATCCTGTGATACTCCAATACTGAAACTATGTACTGTGCCAAAACAAAAGCATTCACATTGCTAAACTCAAAAACTAGTATTTCGTCATTTAGCCATAATACCAACTTACCTCATTTTGTAATATTTTACAATTAAGAATAAAACTAAGTCTTCCCGAAATGCCTAGCCATGCTAAGCGTTCTAGTGGTACACTCTGTAATCACAATTTTACTACATGTAAACCACACAATAACCAAATTTCTGTAAACTCAGCATTGTAATCCTTATAGAGAATAAACTTTGAATAGTGCACATGGCCTACATTTGTCCATCACGTACAAAGCACTGGTGAATTTTATCATTATTCTCACGTTTCAGTTTTCTCACTCTGTACAGGAGGTTCTGTCGTTTTCTTGTGAGACTCATTTATGTATATATCTTTTTTTGCTTTAATAGATGAAATTATTAGATCTTTTTTCCTGTCTTGTGTGTGAAACCTGAGCGTAACACTTTTTCTACTTTGGTTCCCTAGTAACCGCGATTCTTTTATTTCCGACACTGACACACTAACATGTAGGTGGTCACGTATGACCTGGAGAGTTGTATCTTTGCAGTTGGAATGGTTTAATTCACTGGGAAAGATTGGAGTGTTAATTACTACTGCATCAGATAACTTGTCTTGCTCTGCCTTATCATCTTGGTTAGCAAAATAATTGTTCAATTGGGTATCCATGTTTGTTTTCCAGTTCTTGACGGCATTATCAATCTTCGTGTTTAGGGAAGTTATTTGGTCTGTGTGACTGGCTATGACTGATTGGAAGGTCTTGCCAAAATCAGTCATGCCAGTTGATGTTAGCTGTTGTTCAAGGTTGTTGACATTGTTTTCAAGGTGAAGTAACTTAGATTCATGGTTAGTTATTGTTGCATGAAGAGACATATTTTCAGCACGAAGATTCAAGTTATCTGCCGTTAGGGTGGTGATGTAGTTCTTTAGAGTGTCAGGATCATTAGTCATACCTGGGAGCATATCAGATGGGTTAAATCCTATGAAGGTAGTAGAGGTAGAGAGGGAGTCAGTCATGGTTGGTGGTGTTGTAGCCTAGTTGCCTGTGTTGGTGGGTGAGGGTGAGTCAGCCATGTTTGTTGTTGGTGATGCATCGCTCTGGGTGGTGAGGGAGGTGGATGGCGCACCGGCGTCCTGCTGGGTCATCTTAAGGAATAGTCGATTTCTAGGTGCTACCTTGCTGTTCTTAGTGCTGTTTCTTCTAGTAGTTGGTCTCATAGTAGTACAGGAGTTGCTGTGGTTAGATGAAGAAACTAAGATAGTTAAGAGCTTGGAGTAGGTAGTCGTCTGGCAGCAGGGTTGTGCTTGGAGTTTGTGGGACAGTCTTTGGTTCACTCGGTAATTTTTCGGTTTGTATGTATCACTGTTGATTATCTTGGGTCATGCTGGGTTCTACGTACGTTAGTGCAGTTTTGATTGCAATTAGGCCATCATTGAAGCGTTGGTGGGCTCTGCAGGTGAGAAAAATAACAGAGCTTGCTGCCTCTGCTGCCACTGCTGCTGCCACTGCCGCTGCCAAAGCGTTTCCCACCTGCATTCCAGGGAATACAGGTTAAGGAACTTCAAGCGCTCCCAGTAATTGAAGTGTTTTATCTCCGTTATGCGCGCCGTGAAGGTTCTCTGTACATTTTCTAGGTCAGCAATTTCACCTGCCTTGAAAGGTGGTGTTAGTGTGCAGCAATATTCCAGCCTAGATAGAGCAAGCGACCTGAAGAGTGTCATCATGGGCTTGGCATCCCTAGTTTTGAAGTTTCTCATTATTCATCCAATCATTTCTTTAGCAGATGTGATTGATACAATATTATGTTGCAGGGGTTGAATCCAAGCTCCTCTGTATGTGTGTGTGTGTGTGTGTGTGTGTGTGTGTGTGTGTGTGTGTGTACTCACCTAGTTGAGGTTGCAAGGGTCGAATCCAAGCTCCTCTGTATGTGTGTGTGTGTGTGTGTGTGTGTGTGTGTGTGTGTGTGTGTGTACTCACCTAGTTGAGGTTGCAAGGGTCGAAACCAAGCTCCTCTGTATGTGTGTGTGTGTGTGTGTACTCACCTAGTTGAGGTTGCAAGGGTCGAGTCCAAGCTCCTGTGTACTCACCTAATTGTACTCACCTAATTGTGGTTGCAGGGGTCGAGACTCAGCTCCTGGCCCTGCCTCTTCACTGATCGCTACTGGATCCTCTCTCTCTCTGCTTCCTGAGCTTTGTCATACCTCTTCTTAAAACTATGTATGGTTCCTGCCTCCACTACTTCACTTGCTAGGCTATTCCACTTGCTGACAACTCTATGACTGAAGAAATACTTCCTAACGTCCCTGTGACTCGTCTGAGTCTTCAGCTTCCAGTTGTGACCCCTTGTCCCTGTGTCCCCTCTCTGGAACATCCTATCTCTGTCCACCTTGTCTATTCCCCGCAGTATCTTGTATGTCGTTATCATGTCTCCCCTGACCCTTCTGTCCTCCAGTGTCGTCAGTCCGATTTCCCTTAACCTTTCCTCGTACGACATTCCCTTGAGCTCTGGGACTAGCCTTGTTGCAAACCTTTGTACTTTCTCTAACTTCTTGACGTGCTTGACCAGGTGTGGGTTCCAGACTGGTGCTGCATACTCCAGTATGGGCCTAACATACACAGTGTACAGTGTCTTGAACGATTCCTTATTAAGGTATCGGAACGCTATTCTCAGGTTTGCCAGGCGCCCGTATGCTGCAGCGGTTATTTGGTTGATGTGTGCCTCCGGTGATGTGCTCGGTGTTATGGTCACCCCAAGGTCTTTCTCCCTGAGTGAGGTCTGTAGTCTTTGTCCACCTAGCCTATACTCTGTCTGCGGTCTTCTTTGCCCCTCCCCAATCTTCATGACTTTGCATTTGGCTGGATTGAATTCGAGAAGCCAGTTACTGGACCACATGTCCAGCCTCTCCAGGTCTCTTTGCAGTCCTGCCTCATCCTCGTCCGATTTAATTCTTCTCATCAACTTCACGTCATCTGCGAACAGGGACACTTCAGAGTCTATTCCTTCCATCATGTCGTTCACATATATCAAAAATAGCACTGGTCCTAGAACTGACCCCTGTGGGACCCCGCTCGTAACAGGCGCCCTCTGTGATACCTCTTCGCGTACCATGACTCGTTGCTGCCTCCCTGTCAGGTATTCCCTTATCCATTGCAGTGCCCTTCCTTTTACGTGTGCCTGATCCTCCAGCTTCTGCACTAATCTCTTGTGGGGAACTGTGTCAAAGGCCTTCCTGCAGTCTAGGAAAACGCAATCTACCCAACCCTCTCTCTCATGTCTTACTTCTGTTACCTTGTCATAAAACTCCAGGAGGTTTGTGATACAAGATTTGCCTTCCATGTGTGTGTGTGTGTGTGCGTGTGTGTGTGTGTGTGTGTGTGTGTGTGTGTGTGTGTGTGTGTGTGTGTGCGTGTGTGTGTGCGTGTGTGTGTGTGTGTGTGTGTGTGTGTGTGTGTGTGTGTGTGTGTGTGTGTGAGTGTGTGTGTGTGTGTACTCACCTATTTGTACTCACCTATTTGTGGTTGCAGGGGTCGAGTCACAGCTCCTGGCCCCGCCTCTTCGCTGATTGCTACTGTGTGTGTGTGTGTTTGTGTGTGTGTATGAGTGTGTGTGCATGTGTGTATGAGTTTGTGTATGAATGTGTGTGTCTGTACTCACCTAATTGTACTCACCTAATTGTGGTTGCAGGGGTCGAGACTCAGCTTCTGTCCCCGCCTCTTCATAGATCTCTACTATGTCCTCTCCCTCTCTGATTCCTGAACTTTGTCATACCTCTTCTTAAAACTATGTATAATTCCTGCCTCCACTACTTCCCTTGCTAGGCCATTCCACTTCCTGACGACTCTATGACTGAAGAAATACTTCCTAACATCCCTTTGACTCGTCTGAGTCTTCAGCTTCCAAATGTGACCCCTTGTTTCTGTGTCCCCTCTCTGGAACATCCTGTCTCTGTCCACCTTGTCTGTTCCCCGCAGTATCTTGTATGTCGTTATCATGTCTCCCCTGACCCTTCTGTCCTCCAGTGTCGTCAGTCCGATTTCCCTCAACCTTTCCTCGTACGATATTCCCCTGAGCTCTGGAACTAGCCTTGTTGCAAACCTTTGTACTTTCTCTAACTTCTTGACGTGCTTGACCAGGTGTGGGTTCCAGACTGGTGCTGCATTCTCCAATATGGGCCCCAACATACACAGTGTACAGTATCTTGAACGATTCCTTATTAAGGTGTCGGAATGTTATTCTCAGGTTTGCCAGGCGCCCGTATGCTGCAGCAGTTATTTGGTTGATTTGTGCCTCCGGTGACGTGCTCGGTGTTATGGTCACCCCAAAGATCTTTCTCCCTGAGTGAGATCTGTAGTCTTTGTCCACCTAGCCTATACTCTGTCTGCGATCTTCTTTGCCCCTCCCCAATCTTCATGACTTTGCATTTGGTAGGGTTGAATTCGAGAAGCCAGTTTCTGGACCACGTTTCCAGCCTGTCCAGGTCTCTTTGCAGTCCTGCCTCATCCTCATCCGATTTAATTCTTCTCATTAGCTTCACATCATCTGCAAATAGAGACACTTCAGAGTCTATTCCTTCCATCATGTCGTTCGCATATATCAAAAATAGCACTGGTCCTAGAACTAACCCCTGTGGGACCCCGCTCGTGTGTGTGTGTGTGTGTGTGTACTCACCTAATTGTACTCACCTAATTGTGGTTGAAGGGGTCGAGACTCAGCTCCTGGCCTCGCCTCTTCACTGATCGCTACTGGATCCTCTCTCTCTCTGCTTCCTGAGCTTTGTCATACCTCTTCTTAAAACTATGTATGGTTCCTGCCTCCACTACTTCACTTGCTAGGCTATTCCACTTGCTGACAACTCTATGACAGTGTACAGTATCTTGAACGATTCCTTATTAAGGTATCGGAACGCTATTTTCAGGTTTGCCAGGCGCCCATATGCTGCAGCGGTTATTTGGTTGATGTGTGCCTCCGGTGATGTGCTCGGTGTTATGGTCACCCCGAGGTCTTTCTCCCTGAGTGAGGTCTGTAGTCTTTGTCCACCTAGCCTATACTCTGTCTGCGGTCTTCTTTGCCCCTCCCCAATCTTCATGACTTTGCATTTGGCTGGATTGTGTGTGTGTGTGTGTGTGTGTGTGTGTGTGTGTGTGTGTGTGTGTGTGTGTGTGTGTGTGTGTGTGTGTGTGTGTGTGTGTGTGTGTGTGAGTGTGAGTGTGTGTGTGTGTGTGACTCAACAATCAATATTTGCACCAATAACTCATTACAGTTGTGACCGGGTATGGAAGTGTGAATTGGTCATTACTCTATAATTTTTTCATGATTGTACCCATGTATAAACGTAAGTAACCATTCTTACAGGATTCATCACCTTTGTAACTTGTGAGTTCATTACCTTTGTACCTAGTTCAGCTATCAAAACTTTGGGGGGCCCAGTCCCTGGACCCATTACGTACCTCTGTAATCTGTAAATACCATTGTAACTTGTCATGATTGTGACCAGACCTACCTGGATTTCATTACCTTTGTAAATTGTGAGTTCATTACCTTTGAAAATTGTGAGTTCATTACCTCTGTAACTTGCTCAGCTATCAAAACTTTGGAGTCCAGTACCTGGACCAATTATGTACCTCTGTAATCTTTTGACTACCGCCCACAGGATGGGTATGTGGTGCATAATAAACATATTAAACTAACCTGGTCCTTGAAGGCGAGATTCTCTGAGATAAATGGTATAAAATACCGACACAATGGAAACATAAACACATATGCAGTTTAATGCATCATCAGATGCAGCATTCTCCACCTGACCTCAACATTCTGAACCCGAGTATAAATACTCCCGTACCTTCCACCCCAGGTAGATCTGTTTGTGACTTGAAAAAGGCCACTGTGTGGGCGAAACGTTGTCAATAAACGATCACATTAAACTGCATATGTGTTTATGTTTCCAGGTCTTTGACGTTAGTTTTTCCCTCTATTGTGTGGTTGGAATTTGTTTTGTACTCTGATAAAGTTTTAATTTCCTCATGTTTACCATATCGGAGTAATTGAAATTTCTCATCGTTGAACTTCATATTGTTTTCTGCAGCCCATTGAAAGATTTTTTTTATTTTATTTAAAAAACACAGTACACATTATACATGTATGCTATACATTGGTCACATAAAGAAAGAAACGTGAACCATTAAATAATAAAAAGAAACAACCCCACATTTCCTATCCCAGCACTAAACTTATACATAAGAAGCACACGTTCAATTGTGAATGTTTGATACCCCAAAAATGGCCAACCAGCACACACAACATACATGTAACTAAACTAAAGACAGCCACACCTGAACATACAGGTTTATTATATCCATAAAATACTGCCAGTATCTTATAACACAAAAGGCAATATAATCCAAAGAATGTCACACTTATTTACATTGTATATGAAACTTTATATACAAAGACATAGTAATGAACACCTCAAAAATTACAATATAACAGAGATGACAAAATAACAATCTCCACACCTCACCACAGAGAAACTAAACACATTACAAAATAACAGATTCATCCCACCTCACTCCCATACACTACATCATCCCACCTCATTCCCATACACTACATCATCCCACCTCACTCCCATACACTACATCATCCCACCTCACTCCCATACACTACATCATCCCACCTCACTCCCATACACTACATCATCCCACCTCACTCCCATACACTACATCATCCCACCTCACTCCCATACACTACATCATCCCACCTCACTCCCATACATTACATCATCCCACCTCACTCCCATACACTACATCATCCCACCTCACTCCCATACACTACATCATCCCACCTCACTCCCATACACTACATCATCCCACCTCACTCCCATACACTACATCATCCCACCTCACTCCCATACACTACATCATCCCACCTCACTCCCATACACTACATCATCCCACCTCACTCCCATACACTACATCATCCCACCTCACTCCCATACACTACATCATCCCACCTCACTCCCATACACTACATCATCCCACCTCACTCCCATACACTACATCATCCCACCTCACTCCCATACACTACATCATCCCACCTCACTCCCATACACTACATCATCCCACCTCACTCCCATACACTACATCATCCCACCTCACTCCCATACACTACATCATCCCACCTCACTCCCATACACTACATCATCCCACCTCACTCCCATACACTACATCATCCCACCTCACTCCCATACACTACATCATCCCACCTCACTCCCATACACTACATCATCCCACCTCACTCCCATACACTACATCATCCCACCTCACTCCCATACACTACATCATCCCACCTCACTCCCATACACTACATCATCCCACCTCACTCCCATACACTACATCATCCCACCTCACTCCCATACACTACATCATCCCACCTCACTCCCATACACTACATCATCCCACCTCACTCCCATACACTACATCATCCCACCTCACTCCCATACACTACATCATCCCACCTCACTCCCATACACTACATCATCCCACCTCACTCCCATACACTACATCATCCCACCTCACTCCCATACACTACATCATCCCACCTCACTCCCATACACTACATCATCCCACCTCACTCCCATACACTACATCATCCCACCTCACTCCCATACACTACATCATCCCACCTCACTCCCATACACTACATCATCCCACCTCACTCCCATACACTACATCATCCCACCTCACTCCCATACACTACATCATCCCACCTCACTCCCATACAATACATCATCCCACCTCACTCCCATACACTACATCATCCCACCTCACTCCCATACACTACATCATCCCATGTCAGAGGAAAGAAAGTCTCCCTGATAACATTGAGTATACATAGTGTATAGTGTATACTACAGTGGCTCCCTAGTATATTGATGATAAAGGCTAAAGTGTCATTTGAAAACAGGTGAATTTGTAAATGAAGTGATAAGCCTATAGAGGAAGGTGCCAGAAGTCGCCAGAAACTTACCACAGGTCAGCTGTTTTTAATAATCTTCCTGGCCTGCTAGTGTACTCGCATATAATCTAGTGATACCAGTGAATAGCAGAATACAGTGTTGTAGTAGCAACTAACCAGTATTATAATGGTACTTAGTGGAGTGGAGTGACTTTCATTAGTTTCTTTTCTTGAAATACGAGACGTTACTGTGAATTTCATATAACCTGTAGTTACCAGCGGTCGCAATATACACAACGAGAAGAAATTATTACTACAGAAAAAGCGTCCTTCCTCCAAAATTTACACAAGTCAACTATAGTGATAATATAGCATTTATTGTGGTGGAGACGAAAAAAAAAAAAATAGAAAAGCCAGATACAGCGATTGATAAACAAGGAGGTGACCGTTCGTCATTGTAGGAGCTGCCAGATATCACCGGCTCTTCAACACGCAAGTTATACTTTTGTATCAGTCAAATCACATATTACTCGGGTAGATAATTTCCAGTAGATCCTTCATGGGTTAGCTCAAATCACCGACCAGTATGTTTTAAATAAGTGACCCACTGATCAGAGCAGATCGACTGGTCCGGACCCTTGACTGGTCCGAACCCTTGACTGGTCCGAACCCGGGACTGGTTTCAAACAGTTTCGTTGGACAATAAAGCAGACTGTAAACGGATGGGGTTGTAGGCGCCCTTATAAACACAAACATTAAAAATCAGGAACGTGACGGTAAGCTGTCCAATATACAAAAAGAGTTAGATACAGAAATACAAATAGCTAGAGCTTCATTTAAGGTTATTAATATAATATTCAAGAGGTTGCTAGTAGAATTGCATTAAATCAACCATTCAAATCATTATGAAGCTGTGTGTAGTCTGTGGTCAGTCAAACAAACGGGCTTCCACATGGATAAATTGTCATTTTTGTGGAAATTGGTGTCACGCCCCTTGTGCAGATATCCCAGAACTAGCTACAAGCAGTATTAAAACAGAGAAGTGTTTCTGGGTATGCCCAAATGAGGAAAATCTGTGGACTAAAATCACAAGGGTATTAAAAGAGGACAACATCAAAGCTGCTTTCATAGAAAACCTGGAAGCTTTCTACAACAGATGGGAACATAAAAAGTCTGGGCTGAATGGTACTGCCCTTGATACTGGCCATGTAGTCACAAACTGTAAGGCTGGAGGTGATGTCCTGGGAGACAGTAATAGTAAAGCTGGAGGTGCTGTCCTGGGAGACAGTAATGGTGAAGCTAGAGGTGCTGTCCTGGGAGACAGAAATGGTGAAGCTGGAGATACTGTCCTGGGAGACAGTAATGGTGATGCTGGAGATTTTGTCCAGGCAGTCGGGAATTATACGCAGGAAGGAATACATATAAATGACCTCATAGGGGACAGGAGCCATAGTAGGGAAACAAGTGTAGTCAAAGATAAGATAAAACCAATATTGCAAACTAGAAATACCGCAGGAAATAGCAAACAAGAGGACTCCAATAGCAATAGTGAGGATAAATTACCAAAAACAACTGGTGGGAGCTCCATTGTTGGTGCTAGGGAGGATAGAAGTAAGACAGGGAAACATGCACCAACAGGGAATACAGTCACAGAAACCCAAGGCAAGCGGAAACCAAGCCTGTGCACATACTATGCACTTGGTATCTGCTGGCATGGGAAATCTGGAAAAACAGATGGGACGTGAAACTATGACCACCCTAGAAAATGCCATGCCCATATGACAACAGGAAAATGCAAACTTCCTTCCTGTAAGCTTTTTCACCCTGAAATGTGTACCTCTTCAGTACAGGAAAGACTGTGCTATAACTTAAATTGCCAGGCATACCATCTAAAGGGGACAAAAAGATACAAAACATCCAGGCCATGGGAAAACCTGGGAGGGAGAGGTTTTTTAGTGCCAGGAAGGAAAAAAAACTGGCAGGAAATGGCAGAAATCGTACACCAAATCCAGTCATTCCTGGAGTGGAACCACAGTCGATGGCCTCCACTCCAAACCAACAGATACAGATACTAATGCCGGAAAAAAAATCCCCCCCCAGTACTAACAATACCACCAGTCCGATAACATTCTTCTTTGCAAATATACAGGGTCAAAAGCCAGCAACAAACAACAAAATACCTTTCATCCGTGGACTGCTTGCAGAGGCAAAGGCAATGTTTGCGGCTTTCACTGAGACCCACATAAAGGATCACTTGGACAATGAAATATGGATCCCAGGTTACAACCTATACAGATGTGACAGAGTGAACAGGCAAAAGGGGGGGGGGTTGGCCTGTACATTGCAGAGTCACTTGTTTGCACAGAACTGCTTAATGCCTCAAATGACGTAGTGGAAGTTTTAGCAGTAAAGGTCGAGAACCAAAACCTAGTCATTGTGGTAGTCTACAAGCCTCCGGATGCAACATCCCAGCAATTCCAGGAACAGCTGTTAAAAATTGACCACTGTCTGGAAAATCTTCCAGCTCCTGCACCCAACATCTTGCTCCTGGGGGATTTCAACTTAAGGCACCTAAAATGGAGGAATATAGCAAATAATATTGTTGCAGTAATAACACCAGGAGGCAGCTCTGATGAAAACTCACACTCACACGAGCTTTTAAATCTCTGCACAAAATTCAATTTAAACCAGCAAATAATAGAGCCTACTAGACTGGAGAATACACTAGACCTCATATTCACTAACAATGATGATCTGATAAGAAATGTCACCATATCAAAAACAATATACTCAGATCACAACATAATTGAGGTTCAGACATGTATGCGAGGAGCCCCAGATCGACAAAATGAGACTAGTCACGAGGGAGCATTCACCAAATTCAACTTCAATAACAAAAACATAAAGTGGGACCAAGTAAACCAAGTCCTAACCGATATAAGCTGGGAAGATATACTAAGCAACACAGACCCAAACTTATGCCTAGAACAGATTAACTCGGTGGAACTCGATGTATGCACAAGGCTTATTCCTCTAAGAAAAAGGAGGAGTAGATGTAAAATAGAAAGAGACAGGCGCTCCCTTTACAGGCGACGGAAAAGAATAACAGAGCGGCTAAAAGAGGTCAATATATCTGAAATGCGTAGGGAGACACTGGTCAGAGAAATAGCAAGCATCGAACTTAAGCTAAAAGAATCCTTTAGGAGTCAGGAATCGCGGGAAGAACTAAAAGCTATAAATGAAATCGAAAGAAACCCAAAGTATTTCTTCTCCTATGCCAAATCAAAATCGAGAACAACGCCCAGTATTGGGCCCCTACTTAAACAAGATGGGTCCTACACAGATGACAGCAAGGAAATGAGTGAGCAACTCAAGTCCCAATATGACTCAGTTTTTAGCAAGCCGCTAACCAGACTGAGAGTCGAAGATCAAAATGAATTTTTTATGAGAGAGCCACAAAATTTGATTAACACAAGCCTATCCGATGTTATCCTGACGCCAAATGACTTCGAACAGGCGATAAATGACATGCCCATGCACTCTGCCCCAGGGCCAGACTCATGGAACTCTGTGTTCATCAAGAACTGCAAGAAGCCCCAATCACGAGCCTTTTCCATCCTATGGAGAGGGAGCATGGACACGGGGGTCGTCCCTCAGTTACTAAAAACAACAGACATAGCCCCACTCCACAAAGGGGGCAGTAAAGCAACAGCAAAGAACTACAGACCAATAGCACTAACATCCCATATCATAAAAATCTTTGAAAGGGTCCTAAGAAGCAAGATCACCACCCATCTAGAAACCCATCAGTTACACAACCCAGGGCAACATGGGTTTAGAACAGGTCGCTCCTGTCTGTCTCAACTACTGGATCACTACGACAAGGTCCTAAATGCACTAGAAGACAAAAAGAATGCAGATGTAATATATACAGACTTTGCAAAAGCCTTCGACAAGTGTGACCATGGCGTAATAGCGCACAAAATGCGCGCTAAAGGAATAACAGGAAAAGTCGGTCGATGGATCTATAATTTCCTCACTAACAGAACACAGAGAGTAGTCGTCAACAGAGTAAAGTCCGAGGCAGCTACGGTGAAAAGCTCTGTTCCACAAGGCACAGTACTAGCTCTCATCTTGTTCCTCATCCTCATATCCGACACAGACAAGGATGTCAGCCACAGCACCGTGTCTTCCTTTGCAGATGACACCCGAATCTGCATGACAGTGTCTTCCATTGCAGACACTGCAAGGCTCCAGGCGGACATCAACCAAATCTTTCAGTGGGCTGCAGAAAACAATATGAAGTTCAACGATGAGAAATTTCAATTACTCAGATATGGTAAACATGTGGAAATTAAATCTTCATCAGAGTACAAAACAAATTCTGGCCACAAAATAGAGCGAAACACCAACGTCAAAGACCTGGGAGTGATTATGTCGGAGGATCTCACCTTCAAGGACCATAACATTGTATCAATCACATCTGCTAGAAAAATGACAGGATGGATAATGAGAACCTTCAAAACTAGGGAGGCCAAGCCCATGATGACACTCTTCAGGTCACTTGTTCTATCTAGGCTGGAATATTGCTGCACTCTAACAGCACCTTTCAAGGCAGGTGAAATTGCCGACCTAGAAAATGTACAGAGAACTTTCACGGCGCGCATAACGGAGATAAAACACCTCAATTACTGGAAGCGCTTGAGGTTTCTAAACCTGTATTCCCTGGAACGCAGGAGGGAGAGATACATGATTATATACACCTGGAAAAACCTAGAGGGACTAGTACCGAACTTGCACACGAAAATCACTCACTACGAAAGCAAAAGACTTGGCAGACGATGCACCATCCCCCCAATGAAAAGCAGGGGTGTCACTAGCACGTTAAGAGACCATACAATAAGTGTCAGGGGCCCGAGACTGTTCAACTGCCTCCCAGCACACATAAGGGGGATTACCAACAGACCCCTGGCAGTCTTCAAGCTGGCACTGGACAAGCACCTAAAGTCAGTTCCTGATCAGCCGGGCTGTGGCTCGTACGTTGGTTTGCGTGCAGCCAGCAGCAACAGCCTGGTTGATCAGGCGCTGATCCACCAGGAGGCCTGGTCACAGACCAGGCCGCGGGGGCGTTGACCCCCGAAACTCTCTCCAGGTAAACTCCAGGTAAACTCCTATACATTAGATCATCCCACCTCACTCCCATACACTACATCATCCCACCTCACTCCCATACATTACATCATCCCACCTCACTCCCATACATTACATCATCCCACCTCACTCCCATACACTACATCATCCCACCTCACTCCCATACACTACATCATCCCACCTCACTCCCATACACTACATCATCCCACCTCACTTCCATACACTACATCATCCCACCTCACTCCCATACACTACATCATCCCACCTCACTCCTATACACTACATCATCCCACCTCACTCCCATACACTACATCATCCCACCTCACTCCTATACACTACATCATCCCACCTCACTCCCATACACTACATCATCCCACCTCACTCCCATACACTACATCATCCCACCTCACTCCCATACACTACATCATCCCACCTCACTCCCATACACTACATCATCCCACCTCACTCCCATACACTACATCATCCCACCTCACTCCCATACACTACATCATCCCACCTCACTCCCATACACTACATCATCTCACCTCACTCCCATACACTACATCATCCCACCTCACTCCCATACTCTACATCATCTCACCTCACCCCCATACACTACATCATCTCACCTCACTCCCATACACTACATCATCCCACCTCACTCCCATACACTACATCATCCCACCTCACTCCCATACACTACATCATCTCACCTCACTCCCATACACTACATCATCCCACCTCACTCCCATACACTACATCATCCCACCTCACTCCCATACACTACATCATCCCACCTCACTCCCATACACTACATCATCCCACCTCACTCCCATACACTACATCATCCCACCTCACTCCCATACACTACATCATCTCACCTCACTCCCATACACTACATCATCCCACCTCACTCCCATACACTACATCATCCCACCTCACTCCCATACACTACATCATTCCACCTCACTCCCATACACTACATCATCCCACCTCACTCCCATACACTACATCATCCCACCTCACTCCCATACACTACATCATCCCACCTCACTCCCATACACTACATCATCCCACCTCACTCCCATACACTACATCATCCCACCTCACTCCCATACACTACATCAACCCACCTCACTCCCATACACTACATCATCCCACCTCACTCCCATACACTACATCATCCCACCTCACTCCCATACACTACATCATCCCACCTCACTCCCATACACTACATCATCCCACCTCACTCCCATACATTACATCATCCCACCTCACTCCCATACACTACATCATCCCACCTCATTGCCATACACTACATCATCCCACCTCACTCCCAAACACTACATCATCCCACCTCACTCCCATACACTACATCATCCCACCTCACTCCCATACACTACATCATCCCACCTCACTCCCATACACTATATCATCCCACCTCACTCCCATACACTACATCATCTCACCTCACCCCCATACACTACATCATCCCACCTCATTCCCATACACTACATCATCCCACCTCACTCCCATACACTACATCATCCCACCTCACTCCCATACACTACATCATCCCACCTCATTCCCATACACTACATCATCACACCTCACTCCCATACACTACATCATCCGACCTCACTCCCATACACTACATCATCCCACCTCACTCCCATACACTACATCATCCCACCTCACTCCCGTACACTACATCATCCAACCTCACTCCCATACATTACATCATCCCACCTCACTCCCATACACTACATCATCCCACCTCATTCCCATACACTACATCATCCCACCTCACTCCCATACACTACATCATCCCACCTCACTCCCATACACTACATCATCCCACCTCACTCCCATACACTACATCATCCCACCTCACTTCCATACATTACATCATCCCACCTCACTCCCATACACTACATCATCCCACCTCACTCCCATACACTATATCATCCCACCTCACTCCCATACACTACATCATCCCTCCTCACTCCCATACACTACATCATCCCACCTCACTCCCATACACTACATCATCCCACCTCACTCCCATACACTACATCATCCCACCTCACTCCCATACACTACATCATCCCACCTCACTCCCATACACTACATCATCCCACCTCACTCCCATACACTACATCATCCCACCTCACTCCCATACACTACATCATCCCACCTCACTCCCATACACTACATCATCCCACCTCACTCCCATACACTACATCATCCCACCTCACTCCCATACACTACATCATCCCACCTCACTCCCATACATTACATCATCCCACCTCACTCCCATACACTACATCATCCCACCTCACTCCCATACACTACATCATCCCACCTCACTCCCATACACTACATCATCTCACCTCACTCCCATACACTACATCATCCCACCTCACTCCCATACACTACATCATCTCACCTCACTCCCATACACTACATCATCCTACCTCACTCCCATACACTACATCATCCCACCTCACTCCCATACACTACATCATCTCACCTCACTCCCATACACTACATCATCCCACCTCACTCCCATACACTACATCATCCCACCTCACTCCCATACACTACATCATCCCACCTCACTCCCATACACTACATCATCCCACCTCACTCCCATACACTACATCATCCCACCTCACTCCCATACATTACATCATCCCACCTCACTCCCATACACTACATCATCCCACCTCACTCCCATACACTACATCATCCCACCTCACTCCCATACACTTTATCATCTCACCTCACTCCCATACACTACATCATCCCACCTCACTCCCATACACTACATCATCTCACCTCACTCCCATACACTACATCATCCCACCTCACTCCCATACACTACATCATCTCACCTCACTCCCATACACTACATCATCCCACCTCACTCCCATACACTACATCATCCCACCTCACTCCCATACACTACATCATCCCACCTCACTCCCATACACTACATCATCCCACCTCACTCCCATACACTACATCATCCCACCTCACTCCCATACATTACATCATCCCACCTCACTCCCATACACTACATCATCCCACCTCACTCCCATACACTACATCATCCCACCTCACTCCCATACACTACATCATCTCACCTCACTCCCATACACTACATCATCCCACCTCACTCCCATACACTACATCATCTCACCTCACTCCCATACACTACATCATCCCACCTCACTCCCATACACTACATCATCTCACCTCACTCCCATACACTACATCATCCCACCTCACTCCCATACACTACATCATCCCACCTCACTCCCATACACTACATCATCCCACCTCACTCCCATACACTACATCATCCCACCTCACTCCCATACACTACATCATCCCACCTCACTCCCATACACTACATCATCCCACCTCACTCCCATACACTACATCATCCCACCTCACTCCCATACACTACATCATCCCACCTCACTCCCATACACTACATCATCCCACAAACAAACATACACAAGTGCTTATATTTAGTATTGTCTACAAATATAATTTCTATTTTTAAGTAACAAACTCCTCGTACTGTAAAAATAAAACTATAATAGTCATTACTATGAAACAATAAAACTATAAAAATTTTACTAAACTTACATGCTACAGACTGCAGCATTTCTTGCCTCACCCACCCTGACCCTACCTAACACAATATACATTAACACATACCCCTTACATGCTACAGACTGCAGCATTTCTTGCCTCACCCACCCTGACCCTGCCTAACACAATATACATTAACACATACCACTTACATGCTACAGACTGCAGCATTTCTTGCCTCACCCACCCTGACCCTGCCTAACACAATATACATTAACACATACCACTTACATGCTACAGACTGCAGCATTTCTTGCCTCACCCACCCTGACCCTGCCTAACACAATATACATTAACACATACCACTTACATGCTACAGACTGCAGCATTTCTTGCCTCACCCACCCTGACCCTGCCTAACACAATATACATTAACACATACCACTTACATGCTACAGACTGCAGCATTTCTTGCCTCACCCACCCTGACCCTGCCTAACACAATATACATTAACACATACCACTTACATGCTACAGACTGCAGCATTTCTTGCCTCACCCACCCTGACCCTGCCTAACACAATATACATTAACACATACCACTTACATGCTACAGACTGCAGCATTTCTTGCCTCACCCACCCTGACCCTGCCTAACACAATATACATTAACACATACCACTTACATGCTACAGACTGCAGCATTTCTTGCCTCACCCACCCTGACCCTACCTAACACAATATACATTAACACATACCACTTACATGCTACAGACTGCAGCATTTCTTGCCTCACCCACCCTGACCCTGCCTAACACAATATACATTAACACATACCACTTACATGCTACAGACTGCAGCATTTCTTGCCTCACCCACCCTGACCCTACCTAACACAATATACATTAACACATACCACTTACATGCTACAGACTGCAGCATTTCTTGCCTCACCCACCCTGACCCTGCCTAACACAATATACATTAACACATACCCCTTACATGCTACAGACTGCAGCATTTCTTGCCTCACCCACCCTGACCCTGCCTAACACAATATACATTAACACATACCACTTACATGCTACAGACCGCAGCATTTCTTGCCTCACCCACCCTGACCCTGCCTAACACAATATACATTAACACATACCACTTACATGCTACAGACCGCAGCATTTCTTGCCTCACCCACCCTGACCCTGCCTAACACAATATACATTAACACATACCACTTACATGCTACAGACTGCAGCATTTCTTGCCTCACCCACCCTGACCCTGCCTAACACAATATACATTAACACATACCACTTACATGCTACAGACTGCAGCATTTCTTGCCTCACCCACCCTGACCCTGCCTAACACAATATACATTAACACATACCACTTACATGCTACAGACTGCAGCATTTCTTGCCTCACCCACCCTGACCCTGCCTAACACAATATACATTAACACATACCACTTACATGCTACAGACTGCAGCATTTCTTGCCTCACCCACCCTGACCCTACCTAACACAATATACATTAACACATACCACTTACATGCTACAGACTGCAGCATTTCTTGCCTCACCCACCCTGACCCTGCCTAACACAATATACATTAACACATACCACTTACATGCTACAGACTGCAGCATTTCTTGCCTCACCCACCCTGACCCTACCTAACACAATATACATTAACACATACCACTTACATGCTACAGACTGCAGCATTTCTTGCCTCACCCACCCTGACCCTGCCTAACACAATATACATTAACACATACCACTTACATGCTACAGACTGCAGCATTTCTTGCCTCACCCACCCTGACCCTGCCTAACACAATATACATTAACACATACCCCTTACATGCTACAGACTGCAGCATTTCTTGCCTCACCCACCCTGACCCTACCTAACACAATATACATTAACACATACCACTTACATGCTACAGACTGCAGCATTTCTTGCCTCACCCACCCTGACCCTGCCTAACACAATATACATTAACACATACCACTTACATGCTACAGACTGCAGCATTTCTTGCCTCACCCACCCTGACCCTGCCTAACACAATATACATTAACACATACCACTTACATGCTACAGACTGCAGCATTTCTTGCCTCACCCACCCTGACCCTGCCTAACACAATATACATTAACACATACCACTTACATGCTACAGACTGCAGCATTTCTTGCCTCACCCACCCTGACCCTGCCTAACACAATATACATTAACACATACCACTTACATGCTACAGACTGCAGCATTTCTTGCCTCACCCACCCTGACCCTGCCTAACACAATATACATTAACACATACCACTTACATGCTACAGACTGCAGCATTTCTTGCCTCACCCACCCTGACCCTGCCTAACACAATATACATTAACACATACCACTTACATGCTACAGACTGCAGCATTTCTTGCCTCACCCACCCTGACCCTACCTAACACAATATACATTAACACATACCCCTTACTGCTACATGCTACAGACTGCAGCATTTCTTGCCTCACCCACCCTGACCCTACCTAACACAATATACATTAACACATACCCCTTACATGCTACAGACCGCAGCATTTCTTGCCTCACCCACCCTGACCCTACCTAACACAATATACATTAACACATACCCCTTACATGCTACAGACCGCAGCATTTCTTGCCTCACCCACCCTGACCCTACCTAACACAATATACATTAACACATACCACTTACATGCTACAGACCGCAGCATTTCTTGCCTCACCCACCCTGACCCTACCTAACACAATATACATTAACACATACCCCTTACATGCTACAGACCGCAGCATTTCTTGCCTCACCCACCCTGACCCTGCCTAACACAATATACATTAACACATACCACTTACATGCTACAGACTGCAGCATTTCTTGCCTCACCCACCCTGACCCTGCCTAACACAATATACATTAACACATACCACTTACATGCTACAGACTGCAGCATTTCTTGCCTCACCCACCCTGACCCTACCTAACACAATATTCATTAACACATACCATTTACATGCTACAGACTGCAGCATTTCTTGCTTCACCCACCCTGACCCTACCTAACACAATATACATTAACACATACCCCTTACATGCTACAGACCGCAGCATTTCTTGCCTCACCCACCCTGACCCTGCCTAACACAATATACATTAACACATACCACTTACATGCTACAGACTGCAGCATTTCTTGCCTCACCCACCCTGACCCTACCTAACACAATATACATTAACACATACCACTTACATGCTACAGACTGCAGCATTTCTTGCCTCACCCACCCTGACCCTACCTAACACAATATACATTAACACATACCACTTACATGCTACAGACTGCAGCATTTCTTGCCTCACCCACCCTGACCCTACCTAACACAATATACATTAACACATACCCCTTACATGCTACAGACCGCAGCATTTCTTGCCTCACCCACCCTGACCCTGCCTAACACAATATACATTAACACATACCACTTACATGCTACAGACTGCAGCATTTCTTGCCTCACCCACCCTGACCCTACCTAACACAATATACATTAACACATACCACTTACATGCTACAGACTGCAGCATTTCTTGCTTCACCCACCCTGACCCTACCTAACACAATATACATTAACACATACCACTTACATGCTACAGACTGCAGCATTTCTTGCCTCACCCACCCTGACCCTACCTAACACAATATTCATTAACACATACCACTTACATGCTACAGACTGCAGCATTTCTTGCTTCACCCACCCTGACCCTACCTAACACAATATACATTAACACATACCCCTTACATGCTACAGACCGCAGCATTTCTTGCCTCACCCACCCTGACCCTGCCTAACACAATATACATTAACACATACCACTTACATGCTACAGACCGTAGCATTTCTTGCCTCACCCACCCTGACCCTACCTAACACAATATACATTAACACATACCACTTACATGCTACAGACCGCAGCATTTCTTGCCTCACCCACCCTGACCCTGCCTAACACAATATACATTAACACATACCACTTACATGCTACAGACTGCAGCATTTCTTGCCTCACCCACCCTGACCCTACCTAACACAATATACATTAACACATACCACTTACATGCTACAGACTGCAGCATTTCTTGCCTCACCCACCCTGACCCTACCTAACACAATATACATTAACACATACCCCTTACATGCTACAGACCGCAGCATTTCTTGCCTCACCCACCCTGACCCTACCTAACACAATATACATTAACACATACCACTTACATGCTACAGACCGCAGCATTTCTTGCCTCACCCACCCTGACCCTACCTAACACAATATACATTAACACATACCACTTACATGCTACAGACCGCAGCATTTCTTGCCTCACCCACCCTGACCCTACCTAACACAATATACATTAACACATACCACTTACATGCCTATCTCACTCAATAATATACATTGTACTTCACTGAATTGCCAATAATACAACCCATTCTGGGTACATGACGAAGACTCTTTCTTACCTACTGCAAGATACACTGTATGGTAAAAATCACACACTCACGTTACATAGCACATTAGTATCAGTACATTTGGTACACGATGTAGTTATCACGCCCGCATCTCCTTTGTATTAAAACAACCACCAGGCCTAGTAATACATTAGACATATCCCATAATTTAACATATCCATTACAAACAACAGTAAATCAGTTCACAATACTGCCTGTATAGGACCATATACCTTTGATTTTAACAAACTCCCTGCTCAAAATGCCATCCTTTCCTTCCACTCCCAACCAAAACGGCCAACTCACACCCTAACACATGCACCCAATTAAATCTCAGTGCCATGGCCATTCAAAATAGGAACAACTTTTTACCATACTCAGGCACACCCACCACAACTACACTGCACATTCCAACAACATCAATGAACACCTCGTACATTCCTAAGTTCAGAGACGAGCCTGTTGCAGCCCCTGAATCCCAAAGCACCCCTTCCTTTTCACAACGCCAACAAACCTCTGACATTAATGCTATGATACCCTTCAGGAAAAGCCTTTTCCCATCTACTTCCGTATATCCCCCTATTACGACTAAGCATTCTGTACATTGTCGCCACCAAGACCTTCTTTCACAGAACCCAATTCCCATTACCCCTCATGGCCCATGATACGAAAACAAAATCTGCTATTATGTACACCAATGTATGCTGCGCAGACTCTTCTACACCTCCCATATCTAAACTCAACGCCCTTAATACCGAGATCCCTCCCCCCCACCCTCCTCAAAACCCCACCCAACTATTCCCTTATACACTCCAACTTTTTTTTTCAAAAATGTTCTACATGAAAAGCTGTCTCCATATCTCCACACACCTAACACACGCCCTCCAACATCAACCCTCGCTCCCTAAGAACCTCACCAGACGACAGTAAGCCATGAAGGAAATGAAACATTACCTTCCTCACTCGTGGTCTGATGCACACCAACCACAACCTCACCCAAATGTCTCCCCATGCATATATTGGGCATATGCCCTCAGCTTTTGCAATCACCCTCGCCCCTACAACACGTTCCAGAACACCCACCTGTATCCTAGATGGATCCCTAGCATACAATAAAGCTCTCAGAACATCCTCACACTCTCTCATTTCTGATCCTACCCACCACCTTCGTGCCTCCTCATATAATGCTTGCACACCCTTCCCCACACGACATTCCACTAGGAGAAACCCCCTCTTCAAATAGATACACTTAACTCTTAATCTTATATCTATTAAACCCAATCCACCTTTATCTACCGGAAGCATAACAATACTCCTACACAACCAGCCACACCTGGAACCCCATATATAATGAAAAACCTTCTTTAGCATTCTTGTAATGTCTGGTCCTGCCAACAGGTATACAGCTGCCACATGCCAAACTGTACTATATAACAAAACATTCACCACTATTACACGTTGATGTATTGTCAAATGCATTGGTCGCAAAACACTTAACCTACCCACCACCCTATCCACTGCCATCCCGTGCTTCCCGGCATTCCCCATATAAACTATACCACGCACCTTTAGTCTATCTACCACACACCAATGCACAACTTTTTCCCAACTCGCCCTTCCTACCCAATTCCCTACGACCAATAATTTCGACTTCTCCACATTCACTCTTAAACCCATAACCCCTTCAAAACCACATCTTCCACCTCATTTAAACTTTCCTCCCTTCTCACTAGAATCGTTGTGTCATCCATATACCCTATTATTCTCATCCTTCCATTCTCCACACCACAATCCACCCCAAAACATCTCTCCAACGCCCTATAGAAAGGGTCCTGTATAAAGCAAACAACAGTTGAGATAGGGGACAACCCTGCCTTATGGCCTTACCCATTGAAACCCACTCTCCCAGTTTCCCATTCACCTGCACACATACACCCAGCCCATTGTACAAAGTCTCAACCCAACGCACCATCTCTTCCCCAAAACCCTGCCTCCATAAGATATACCACAGTGCCTCACATTCCACACAATCATACACTGCCTGCCAATCCAATGCTAAGACACCTCCCTCCACTTATTCTTCCCCTCCATACTTTCCACAAAATCTTTTATTATTCCATGCCCCTCATACATCGTCCTACCAGGTACCCCATACTGACCTCTTACAACCACTCTATCACGCACTTCTGCCTATTCCCAAGATTTTTGTGAATATCTTATAATCAGCACATAGCAACGTCAACGCCCTGTAATTCTGCACTGTCGTAGGACCTTCCCTTTTGGAATCAAAACTACTACTGCCGTACTCTGCAACTCACCCATCCTCCCCTCACTTTTCATCATATTCATCAATTTCACTAAAAAATTCTTCAAAACACTCCAATGCCTCACATAGAATTCACAGGGTAACCCGACTACACCTGGCACTTTACCTCTCGCCATATCCTCCAAAGTTCTCCCTACCTCCCCTCTTCAATATCCCCACCCAACGCCGCTCAATCACTGCCACTCAGCGCACAAGGTACATTTGCTCCCAATCTCCCTAAAGCCTCACCGTTCACTCCTACACTCAGCAAATATCTTCAAAACCACCTACCCACAAAATCACTCATTCCCTCTGTAGTTCTCAACACCTGACCCCTCTTGTACCCACCTAAGTTCTCATGTACTACCAACTTATCAATCTCCATTGCCAATCTTCGCCTCTGCTGGCCCCTTAACACACAGGCTGATGGTCTGTCACCCCACATCGCCTTCTCCAACCCACCCTGCACCCTCGCCTCATAAAATCTGTCATTGTGCATATCTCTTATCTGCCCCTTTAATGCTTCAATTTCCTGCATGGGATACACACCTACCACAGCACCCCACTCATAGCAACCCTGCAATCGCCCCTCTAAATACTGTTGGAGCCCATATGTCATCCAAGCCTCGTTCTTTCCCCTTCACACATAATATTGCCTTATCCTCCTCTTCACAACCCCATCCCACCACCCCAATAAATTGCCTGCACCCCTACCCTCACCCCATAAATCCTCCACCAAACTTTCAAAATCACCTCCCTCCACCCCCACCCCAAGAAGTCGTACATTCAACTTCCAGCACCCCGAATATCTCTTAGGCAAGCCGTCCCAAATCAAATCTGCTTAAACCGCCCTTTGATCCAAATAAACGACATTTACCGTCTGCACCCTTATCATCCTCACACCCCTTGTCACATACAACCTATCTAGCCATGCAGCATAACCCCTTTTGTGAAAGTGCACTTAACCTTGCAATCCCCATCAACAACTATATCCCCCCAATCCCACACCTCACAAAAGATCCCCTAAACTAGCCAAAAAACACCCCGCCCCCCCTCGGCTCAACATCCTTCCTACGCACCACACAGTTCCAATCATCACCAACTATTGCCACTGAGGGCAAGGACTGCAAATAATATACCAATATTTCATGCACAAATTCATTCTTTACCCCTCACATCATTCTCAGCTAGTGAATACACACAAACTACTGCCATCCTCTCACCTCTCCACTACCCATGTATCCGTGGCACGCAACCCTCCCTCCCCCACCTAAGAACAACAAATGGGCTTGTTTCTCGAATCAGGATTCCTACCCCTCCCTTCAGATACATCACAAACACTCTGTACCCATCCACCTCCAATTCCCATCCCAGCTTGAAATTATGTTCCTGCACAAAAACAGTGTCTGTAGCATAACACCATAAAAAAACCTGTACCCACAGACACTTCTCACTCAGACACAATCCATTAATATTCACTGTCATACACCGGAAACCTACTTATGTGATTTCACTTGCTGCCTCATTTCACCTTTCACTGACATGCTACCAGCGTGTCTACTTCTGCCACCTCTCTCTCCACTGACCACTTGAGGCCTCCCCAGATCCAACACTGGACCAGGTGTACCTTTGGGGCTCCCATGCACCACATCTACCCATGGCTTTTTCCCCAGTCTCTGTGCCGGGGACAAAACATCATCCACCCTCTTGCAGTTGACACTCTCCGCATCCATCTCCAATTCACTGGATGCCTCCTGGTGAATCTCGGCATTCACCTCAATCACTTTCACCACTCCTGACAAATCATCTTCCACATTCGCCCATCTTCCAAGTTGCTCGTCCTCACTCTGCACAGGACTCCTCCAGCCTCACGTCGTCCGCAGAACGCTTCTTCACAAAGGACTTTTCCTTCACTTTCACCAGAATGTCTGCCTCCACCCACACTTCGCCACTCTGCACAGTCTCCCCAGTCTCCAAGGCAGAGGCCTCAGATCCCACAAACTGTGGCATATACGGGCTGGTACCCACCAGTGGCATCTCACGCTCCACTTTTGCACTCCAGGAAGTACCACTTCCATGTACTAATGACTCATCAGCATGACCCACCTCCGGTTCTGACTCTTTCTCCGTCTCATGACCTGGTTCCTGTCGCCACTGCCATCTCCCACACTGGGAAGCCATTTGGTCGTATGCTTCGCATAACCTACAAGTCTTCTGCTGCCCAGCATAGTACAACATCACCTGCATCCTAAATTCGTCCAATCTGATGTAAGATGGGATGGAATGCCTCAACATCACCTTGAGCATGTTCATGCTCAGGATGCTGGAGGACATGTTCATACCCTCCGGCAAGCTGGCATATGCCCCATCTGCCCATTTACCAGCCATCACCAGGTGTACAGTTCCATACTGTTCAAATACTTTCCTCATCTGCAAAAAGACACGGTGCTCTGGCTTTCATCCCTGTCTATGTCAGATATGAGGATGAGGAACAAGGTGGGAGCAAGTACTGTGCCTTGCAGAACAGAGCTTTTCACCATAGCAGCCTCGAACTTTACTCTGTTGACTATTACCCTTTGTGTTTTATTTGTCAGGAAATTATAGATCCATCTACCAACTTTTCCTGTTACTCCTTTAGCACTCATTCTGTGTGCTATAACGCCATGGTCACTGTGGCATGAAAAGAGTGCATAACCTTTAATCAGAGCATGTACACACCCTCATTGAAAGGCTATTTCCCCCAGCCAGCAAACCAGGTACTAAGGGTTGATGATGGGGCCCCGTTGTTAAATCAGTACCCAGGTTCCAGCCAATGAGAAGATGGTTTTGGCAATCGCAGAGGTGTTTTGGGTACCACTCACCTATCTGCCCTTGTCATTCCCAATCTAGAGCTGGTTGAAGCACGGTCTGCTCTCTAGTGTCTTGCTTACCATGGAGTGCACTAATACCTATTGTTGTACATAGTGTATATAGTGTACATACTTCTGTTCTAAATTGGTGAAGGATAATACAAGTCAAAAGTTTTTCTGCTGTGTTTGCTCCCTTTACACCCAGGATAACAGGCCTTTGGGACTCCTGGGTTATAATATGGGTACCTGGTCCAAGAGCTGGAGCTGGACTTAGAGCACGGGTTGAGCCTAGGGTGATGCTGGAAGCTGGAACATTGTGTAGCTTGCTGTCTGGCATTGTATTAGCTTTGCCAACGCTTTACAAACTTTGCGTGTCAATTGCCTTGGTATGGTGAGTTAGTTTAATATCTTTATTATGCACCCCATACCCATCCTGTGGGCGGTAGTCAAAAGATTACAAAGGTACATAATGGGTCCAGGGACTGGACCCCAAAGTTATGATAGCTGAACTAGTTACAAAGGTAATGAACTCCAGGTAGATCTGGTCACAATCATGGCACGTTACAAAGGTAAAGAATCAGCCTCACTCCTACACATGGTTACAGTCATGAACAAATTACAAAGTAATGAACCACTGATACATCCACACCTGGTCACAATTGTAATGAGTTATAAATACAAATATTAAGTGGACCATACACCCACACTAGCGTGCACGCACACATACACACATGAGGGTGCACGCACGGACGTATGCACACGAGCGTACAAATATATGCATAGACACAAGCACGCACACCTCACACACACACACACACACGTAGTGTAGTGGGTCACAAGCGCCAGGCTCCGAGAATCTTAGTGCTTTTAGGGCGTGTTTTAGCAGCTAGAAGCAACCAGTGTTAGTGACAACGTCAGTGAACAACCCTACAAGTGATAACCAAAGTATTAGCAAAAATAAATAAAGTAAAGGCGAGAGAAAGCTTGAAATTATACAACAAAATTTCAAAGTGCCAGTTCGTTGAGGCCTAGTTGGCACTTATTGCAACATTGTTACAAATATACAAAGTACAAAGCGAGTGACTAAAGAGAAAAGATAAAAAAAAATTAAGAGAGGTTGGCTAACGACAAACTGTGATGTAGCACACAGCGTGAACAAGCTAGCCAGAAAGGGGATATATATATATATATATATATATATATATATATATATATATATATATATATATATATATATATATATATATATATATATCTATATATATAGATATATATATATACATATATATATATATATATATATATATATATATATATATATATATATATATATATATATATATATATATATATATATATATATATATATATATATATATATATATATATATATATATATATATATACATATACATAAATAGGTATAAGCAGAGGTGGTGGCAGCAGTAGGCCTGAGGAAATAGTGCTGCCATAACAGGTTGGGTGTAATCACAAATAAGAAGTGTACTTACCAAAAGTGAAGTAAATTATAAAAGTAGCAGTATACAAGTGATAAGTGTGGTAAATGAGGACTCAAAAGGGCAACGAGAAAAGAATAGCTGAAGAAGTCAGCGGCGGAAGGGCGAGGTGCACGAGTCATCGTACACCGAGCATCGTACATCAGGCATCTGGATGGACGTCCCCTCTGAGGAGTAACGTACAAATCACCTGTTTGTGGTTGGCGGGAAGTTTTGAGTGGTAGAGCCGGCCCTACAGTCACTGGTAGCCATCACAAACCCTGCTCCAGAGCGATTATCATACACACAACACCTAGCAGCAGTAGGAAGATAAAATTTGTAGGAGCAAGGAATAGGCAGGAGGATTAAGTCATGGCTAATGGGACTACAGCCCTGACAACAGTTTCGAGAGATAATGTTTTAGGACACAAAGACAGTACAATCTGAGAAGCAAGTATTGGGTACACATGTAGTAAAAGGTAGTACATAACTGGGTGAAAGAATGACTTGTTAACACACGCTATTATTATAATTATTAGAATTACTCTCAGTGTTAATGGTATCTTATTAGTATTACGGATACACAGAGGTGAAATGAATTTCTGGGACATATAAACAACTGACGTGCTCACACACACACGCGCGCGCGCACACACATACACTCGGGGACAGGAGCTGAGTCTCGACCCCTGAAACCACAACTAGGTGAGTACACACAGCTGATCCTTGGAATTTGACTGTGTCCCCTCACCCCCCCACACACCTTTCCCTCCCCCACAGACCTTTCCCCTCCCCCGCTCTTGCCTTCATTCCCTACTCCCTCCTCTTTCCCTCTCCCCCTCCCTCGCGTTTCTCTCTCTCATAGCCTTTTTCCCTCCCCTTCCCCCTACTCTCTCTCTCTCTCTCTCCCTCACTCCCATAACCCTATTTCACCCTCCTCTCTCTCTATTGGCTTCTCTCTCCATCTCTCCATTTCTCTCTCTCATAGCCTTTTGCCTCACCCTCCTTTCTCCCTCTCTCTCTCTCCCTCTCCCTCTCCCTCTCTTTCTCCCTCTCTCTACCCTTTCTCTCCCCCTCACATTTTTCTCTCTCTCCCCCTTGGTCTTATCCCTCACCCTCCCTCTCCTCTCTCTCCCTCTTTCTACCCTTTCTCTCTCCTCTCTCTCCCTCTTTCTACCCTTTCTCTCTCCACCTAGCACCCTCTCCCTCCTCTAGCCTTCTGTCTGTGGTAAAAAAAAAAAAAAAAAAAAAAAAACAAAAAAAAAAAAAAAAAAAAAAAATGGGTGGCTCTAGAGGACGGAAAACCAGTGATCTGGTAGACGAACCAGGGAGGAAAGACTGGGAGTTAGAGCTCCAAAAAAGGGAGGAAGAGTGGGGAAGGAAGGTAGTAGAGCTTGGTAAGAAAATGGAGGAGCGGATAGCTGAAGAGTGCAGGAAGTGGGAAGTACAGGTCTTAGCAGCAGAAGCTAGGATACAGTGCTTAGAATAGAAACTGCAAAGCCTGAAACAGATTAGAGAGACAAATGACAATTCAGATGTGACATCAGGAAATTCAATGTCAGGCGCAGACAAGGGGACGGTAAGCAACAACGGAGACATGACATACACGAAGGCCCTATCAGACCCACGTGGGGCCAGGGAAAAGACGAGGAGCACACTAAGATCAAATGACAGGTCCGAAGACAATGAAGGTATGCTATATGCAGAGATTCTAACAGCCAACTGCAGTAGCAAGGGACAGCTGGTCATGAAAGACAGTTCACTGGGAATAGAAGTTTCAGATATGACAGGGACTGAAGGCAAGAACATGTCAATGGAAGGAAATAAAATGCCTCAGAGGAAGCAGATGGAGACTCAGTGGGAGGAGGAAAGGGCGAGGTCAGTTTTTGTGTACGGGCTCCAAGAAGCCAAGGGGGACAACTTTGAAGAAATAAAACAGGAGGAGAAAAAAATGATTGAAGGCATCATGAAAACAATAGGTGAGGGCGATATGACCCAGGTGACAAATTTTCAGAGAATTGGGTGGTTTGCGAGTGGAAGGATACGGCCTGTCAGAGTAACTTTCAAGGAAGAATCAGTTCGAACCAGGATTCTGCAAGAGAAAGCAAGACTGAGGGACAAACAGGGGTACCAGAGAGTATACCTCGACCGCGACAGAACACAAGAAGAAAGGACTACACTGAAAGAGAAGGAACAGAGACGCAAGGAGGAATGAGAGGCAATGACGAAAATGAGCAGGACCCAGACACAGGAGGAAGGGAAAACACACCCCACAGAATCTCCCACCAAAAGACTCCAACCACGACATTCCCAACGCAACTGAGCAACCTATACTACAACCCACTCACTGTTCCCTCTGCCACCAACCCCCATATCAAAAACCTCACCCCAACAGCTGTCCGTTATGGGCATTCTGACCCCACCCCCATCATCACAAACTCCACCAACACCACAGCCCCATATAGGCCCCCACCAAGGCTCTTGCTCCCCCAACCCCAATATTCTTGCATGACCACAATGATAGAAAAGAAACTGAAAGTTTGGTACACAAACACGGATGGAATAATGAATAAACATGAGGAGTGGAACGAAAGAATCAGTGAAAAATCCCCAGACATCATAGCAGTCACAGAAACAAAACTCGCTGAGACAATAACAGACACAATCTTCCCAACGGGATATCAGATCCTGAGGAAAGATAGAAGGAGTAGAGGGGGAGGAGGGGTTGCACTGCTCATAAAACACCGATGGGGATTTGAGGAAATGGAAGGCATGGACATGATTGGAGAAAGAGACTACATTGTAGGTACAATTCAGTCCGGAGAACATAAAGTAGTCATTGGAGTGATGTATAACCCACCACAGAACTGCAGGAGGCCAAGAGAGGAGTACGAAGAAAACAACAGGGTGATGGTGGACACACTGGCTGAGGTGGCAAGAAGAGCTCACTCGAGCAGAGCAAAGTTACTGGTAATGGGCGATTTCAACCACAGGGAGATCGACTGGGAAAACCTTGAGCCACATGGGGGTCCCGAAACATGGAGAGCCAAGATGATGGATGTGGTACTTAAAAACCTCATGCATCAACATGTCAGGGACACAACCAGAGAGAGAGGGGAGGATGAGCCAGCAAGACTGGATCTTGTGTTCACCCTGAGCAGTTCAGACATTGAAAACATCACTTATGAGAGGCCCCTTGGAGCTAGCGATCACGTGGTTCTGAGTTTTGATTATATAGTAGAGTTACAAGTGGAGAAGGTAACAGGAACTGAAGGGGACAGGCCAAACTATAAAAGGGGGGACACACAGGTATGAGAAACTTCCTGCAGGAGGTTCAGTGGGACAGAGAAATGGTAGGAAAATCAGTAAACGAGATGATGGAATATGTGGCAACAAAGTGCAAGGAGGCAGAGGAAAGTTTTGTTCCCAAGGGAAACAGAAATAATAGGAAGACCAAAACGAATCCTTGGTTTACCCAAAGGTGTAGGGAGGCAAAAACTAAGTGCAACAGAGAATGGAAAAGGTACAGGAGGCATAGGACCCAGAAAAACAAGGAGATTAGTAGAAGAGCCAGAAACGAGTATGCACAGATAAGGAGGGAGGCCCAGCGACAGTATGAAAACGACATAGCATCGAAAGTCAAATCTGACCCGAAACTGCTGTATAGCCACATTAGGAGGAAGACAACAGTCAAGGACCAGGTGATAAGGCTGAGGAAAGAAGGTGGAGAACTCACAAGAAACGATCAAGAGGTATGTGAGGAGCTCAACATGAGATTTAAGGAAGTATTTACAGTAGAGACAGGAAGGACTCTGGGGGAACAGTCCAGATGGGGACACCAGCAAGGAATACACCAACAAGTGTTGGACAACATACATACAGATGAGGAGGAGGTGAAGAAACTGCTAAGGGACATCGATACCTCAAAGGCAATGGGACCGGACAACATCTCCCCGTGGGTCCTTAGAGAGGGAGCAGATATGTTGTGCATGCCACTTACCACAATCTTCAACACGTCCCTGGAAACTGGGCAACTACCTGAGGTATGGAAGATGGCAAATGTAGTTCCCATTTTTAAAAAAGGAGACAGAAAAGAGGCACTAAACTATAGACCTGTGTCATTGACATGTATAGTATGCAAAATTATGGAGAAGATTATCAGGAGGAGAGTGGTGGAGCACTTGGAACTGAACAAGAGTATAAATGCCAACCAGCACGGATTCACGGAAGGCAAATCCTGTGTCACAAACCTTCTGGAGTTTTATGATAAAATAACAGAAGTAAGACACGAGAGAGAGGGGTGGGTTGATTGCATCTTCTTGGACTGCAAGAAGGCCTTTGACACAGTTCCTCACAAGAGATTAGTGCAGAAGCTAGAGCATCAGGCGCATATAACAAGAAGGGCACTGCAATGGATCAGAGTATACCTGACAGGGAGGAAACAACGAGTCATGGTACGTAATGATGTATCACAGTGGGCACCTGTGACGAGCGAAGTCCCACAGGGGTCGATCCTAGGACCAGTGCTATTTTTGGTATATGTGAACGACATGATGGAAGGGTTAGACTCAGAAGTGTCCCTGTTTGCAGATGATGTGAAGTTAATGAGGAGAATTAAATCTGATGAGGACCAGGCAGGACTTCAAAGAGACCTGGACAGACTGGACACCTGGTCCAGCAAATGACTTCTCGAATTTAATCCTGCCAAATGCAAAGTCATGAAGATAGGGGAAGGGCACAGAAGACCACAGACAGAGTATAGGCTAGGTGGCCAAAGACTGCAAACCTCACTCAAGGAGAAAGATCTTAGGGTGAGTATAACACCGAGCATGTCTCCGGAAGCACACATCAATCAGATAACTGCTGTAGCATATGGGCGCCTGGCAAACCTGAGAACAGCATTCCGATACCTTAGTAAGGAATCGTTCAAGACACTGTACACCGTGTATGTCAGGCCCATACTGGAGTATGCAGCACCTGTTTGGAACCTGCACTTGATAAAGCACATCAAGAAACTAGAGAAAGTACAAAGGTTTGCCACAAGGTTAGTTCCAGAGCTAAGGGGAATGTCCTATGAAGAAAGATTAAGGGAAATCGGCCTGACGACACTGGAGGACAGGAGGGTCAGGGGAGACATGACGTGTACTTAGCTCAGTGGTGACGTGTACTTAGCGAGTGGTGACGTGTACTTAGCTTTGAGTGGTGAAGTGTACTTAGCTCTGTGAAGACCTGTTTGTGTGCTCTCTGTGAATCTGAACCAGGATGCCCTCTCTTGAGCAGCTTTACCAGCAGCTGAGAGAAGAACTCAGAGTTGCTAAACTGGAGATACGGCGATTAACGGAGGAGAACAAGAGGATTCGTAGTAATCCACCTGTTGTGAGTCCCCAGGTTAAGAGGGGAGCTTGGTCAGTGGCCGGGCAACATGGAACCAAGCTGAAGATTAAGAAAACGGTTGGAGAGGCAGAAACAACGAGAAACCAGAAGACTGCCGTGGAAACTTCCAACTCATTCTCGGTGCTACCTGACGAATGTGAGTGTTCTACTGGGAATGCCACAACGAGCACCAAGGAAGCATTGGCAGACGTGAGTGAGACATCCCTAGAAACCCCAACGAAGACCATCGAGAACGTCATGACGAATTCTACAAGTGGTGTAATGCTACCTGGCGAATGTGAGTCGACTACTCGGAGCATCACTACGGACGTCGCCAAGGAAGGTAAAAACATTGTTGTTGTTGGGGATAGCCAGATTAGGTACATGGATAGGGCATTCTGTTTGAAGGATAGGAGTAGGAGGCAGAGAGTATGTTTTCCTGGGGCTGGGATGAAGGATATTGTTAGCCATCTGGATGACATCATGAGAGGTAATGGGAGCAATCCTATTATCTGTCTCAGTTCTGGAGGCAACGATGTTGGCAGACGTAGGAGTGAGGACCTGATTAGCAGGTATAGGTCAGCAATAGAGATAATTAGGAAGAAGGGTGGCAAACCTGTCATATGTGGCATTTTGCCAAGGAGAGGAGTTGGAAATGAATGGTTATCCAGAGCAATTGGTGTCAATTGCTGGCTGGACAAATACTGTAAGGAAAATGCGGTAACATTCATTGACAACTGGGACCTCTTCTATGGCAGAAATGACATGTATGCCAGGTATGGGGTTCACTTGTCTAGGTGTGGGGTGGGAGCACTGGCCAACGCAGTGGAGGGAGCTGCTAGGTCTTTAAACTAGGAATAGTTAGTGGTATGGGTTTTGGCGGGAAAACTGTGAAGTCGCAGGGTAGTAACATGAGTACTAGGAGAACTAGTAATAGGCAAAATGAGGAGGATATTGGAAAGCCAGTGGCACTAATTGACAATGACAGTAATAGGTTTAGTGGAATAACAGAAAGGAGCAGGAAGGGTAAAGAGATAGGAGGGTCATTAAATATTTATTACACAAATAGTCGCAGTGCTAGGAATAAGATGGACGAGTTGAGACTAGTTGCTAGTGCAGGTAACATAGATGTATTTGCCATTACTGAGACGTGGTTTAATTCAAAAAGTCGGGACATGCCTGCAGAATGTCACATTCAGGGTTTTAAATTGTTCCAAGTAGATAGAAGTATCGGGAAGGGGGGTGGGGTGGCATTGTATGTCCGAGATCGCTTGAACTGTTGCATAAAAACGGGTATTAAGTCTGAAGTAACACATACAGAGTCTGTTTGGATAGAATTTTCAGAGGGGCATGAAAAATTAATTTTTGGTGTGATATACCGTCCCCCAAATTTAGATAGGGACCAGGGGAGACTACTATGGGAGGAAATTTTTAGGGCCACAAGGCACGATAATGTAGTAATTCTAGGAGACTTTAACTTTAGTCATATTGATTGGAATTTCTTGACTGGGAATTTAGAATCATACGATTTCTTAGAAGTAGTTCAGGATTGTTTTTTGTTGTGACAGAACCTACAAGGGGTAATAACCTGCTTGACTTAGTTCTGGCAAACAATGAATCCCTTGTTAATAATTTAGAAGTTTCAGAGGAACTGGGTGCTAGCGACCACAAATCAATTACATGTAGAATTGAATGGAAGTATGATAGTAGGGATAACTCAGTAACAGTCCCAGATTTTCGCTTAGCAGATTACGATGGGCTTAGAGAACACTTATCATCTGTTGACTGGGGTAACGAAGAGAGCTATCAATATGACAGTTTTCTGAACACAATACATGATGCTCAAAGAACGTTTATCCCTTATAAGGAAATTAGATCAAATAGAAATGACCCAAAATGGATGAATAATAGGCTGAAATATCTACTAGGGCATAAGAAAGGAATTTATAGGCGTATCAAAAGAGGCGAGGGTCATCTTATGAATCAGTATATTGACATTAAGAGGGACATTAAAAAGGGGATAAGAAAAGCTAAAAGGGACTATGAAATTAAAGTTGCTAGGGATTCTAAAACTAACCCAAAAAGTTTTTTTCCAGGTCTATAGAACAAAAGTCAGAGATAAGATAGGTCCCCTTAAAAATAACTATGGGCATCTTACTGACAAAGAGAATGAAATGTGCTCGATTTTAAATAATTATTTTCTCTCGGTTTTTACACAGGAAGACACTAATAATATTCCGGTAATTAATTTTTATAGTGGATCAGAAAAAGATAAATTATGTAACATCACAGTCACTAGTGAAATGGTTGTGAAGCAGATAGACAGACTGAAGCAAAATAAGTCACCGGGTCCTGATGAGGTTTTTTCAAGGGTTCTAAAGGAATGCAAAATGGAAGTCTGTGAACCATTAACTAATATTTTTAATTTATCTCTTCAAACAGGTGCAGTGTCTGATATGTGGAAGATGGCTAATGTAATTCCTATTTTTAAAACAGGGGACAAGTCGTTACCGTCAAATTACCGCCCAATAAGCCTGACCTCAATTGTAGGCAAATTACTAGAGTCAATTATAGCTGAGATTATAAGAAGCCATCTCGATAAGCATAGCTTGATTAATGATACTCAGCATGGATTCACAAGAGGCCGGTCTTGTCTAACTAATTTATTAACTTTCTTCAGTAAAGCTTTTGAGGCTGTTGACCACGATAAAGAATTTGATATTATTTACTTAGATTTTAGTAAGGCATTTGATAGAGTTCCGCACCAAAGACTGTTGAAGAAAGTAGCAGCTCATGGCATTGGGGGAAGGGTGCTCTCGTGGATCGAATCATGGCTCACAGACAGGAAGCAAAGAGTGTCCATAAATGGGGTTAAATCCGAGTTGGGATCAGTAACAAGTGGCGTTCCACAGGGATCAGTCTTGGGCCCGTTGTTGTTTATAATATATATCAATGATCTTGATGAGGGAATTACTAGTGATATGAGCAAATTCGCCGATGACACGAAGATAGGTAGGATAATTGATTCAAACGTAGATGTTAGGGAACTTCAGGAGGATTTAGACAAACTCTACTCTTGGTCAGAAAAGTGGCAGATGCAGTTCAATGTAGATAAATGCAAGGTTCTGAAGCTCGGGAGTGTCCATAACCCTAGCACTTATAAGTTAAATAATGTAGAACTTAACCATACAGATTGCGAAAAGGACTTGGGGGTTATGGTAAGCAGCAACCTTAAACCAAGACAGCAATGCCTAAGCGTACGTAATAAGGCAAATAGATTACTGGGATTTATATCAAGAAGTGTAAGCAACAGAAGTCCAGAGGTCATACTGCAGCTTTATACATCATTAGTAAGGCCTCACCTAGATTATGCAGCTCAATTCTGGTCTCCATATTACAGAATGGACATAAATTCGTTAGAAAACATTCAGCGTAGGATGACTAAATTAATACATAGCATTAGAAATCTTCCTTATGAAGAAAGATTGAAGACTCTTAAGTTACATTCACTTGTTAGACGAAGAATGAGGGGAGACCTGATCGAAGTGTATAAGTGGAAGATAGGTATTAATAAAGGGGATATTAACAAGGTCTTGAGAATATCTCTCCAAGAGAGAACCCGCAATAATGGATTTAAATTAGATAAGTTTAGATTTTGAAAGGACATAGGAAAGTATTGGTTTGGAAATAGGGTAGTAGATGAGTGGAACAGTCTACCTAGTTGGGTTATTGAGGCTAGGACTTTGGGTAGTTTCAAATTTAGGTTGGATAAATACATGAGTGGGATGGGTTGGATTTGAGTGGGACTTGCACATCAGAGCTTATTTCTTGGGTAGCATTGAAAATTGGGTAGGTCAAATGTTTGTTAGTGGGATGAATTGTAAAGGACCTGGCTAGTATGGGCCAACAGGAATGCTGCAGTGTTCCTCCTTTCTTATGTTCTTATGAAACGTTTCGCCACACAGTGGCTTCATCAATCCATACAAAGGAGAATCTTGAAGAACAGGAGGAGAATGAGGTAATCAGTCCCTCAACCTTGAGTCGATGTGGTCAGTCCATCAATCTATTCAAGATATTAACAAGGTCTTGAGGATATCTCTCCAAGAGAGAACCCGCAGTAATGGATTTAAATTACATAAGTTTAGATTTAGAAAGGACATAGGAAAGTATTGGTTTGGAAATAGGGTAGTTGATGAGTGGAACAGTCTCCCTAGTTGGGTTATTGAGGCTAGGACTTTGGGTAGTTTCAAATTTAGGTTGGATAAGTACATGAGTGGGAGGGGTTGGATTTGAGAGGGACTTGCACATCGGAGCTTGTTTCTTGGGTGGCATTGAAAATTGGGTTGGTCAAATGCTTGTTAGTGGGATGAATTGTAAAGGACCTGCCTAGTATGGGCCAACAGGCCTGCTGCAGTGTTCCTCCTTTCTTATGTTCTTATGTTCTTATAACGACATATAAAATACTGCGTGGAATAGACAGGGTGGACAAAGACAGGATGTTCCAGGGAGGGGACACAAAAACAAGAGGCCACAATTGGAAGTTGAAGACACAAATGAGTCAGAGAGATATTAGGAAGTATTTCTTCAGTCATAGAGTTGTAAGGCAGTGAAGGATATTGTTAGCCGTCTGGATGACATCATGAGAGGTAATGGGAGCAATCCTATTATCTGTCTCAGTGCTGGAGGCAACGATGTTGGCAGACGTAGGAGTGAGGACCTGATTAGCAAGTATAGGTCAGCAATAGATATAATTAGGAGGAAGGGTGGGAAACCTGTCATATGTGGCATTTTGCCAAGGAGAGGAGTTGGAAATGAATGGTTGTCCAGAGCAATTGGTGTCAATTGCTGGCTGGACAAATACTGTAAGGAAAATGCGGTAACATTCATTGACAACTGGGACCTCTTCTATGGCAGAAATGACATGTATGCCAGGGATGGGGTTCACTTATCTAGGTGTGGGGTGGGAGCACTGGCCAACGCAGTGGAGGGAGCTGTTAGGTCTTTAAACTAGGAATAGTTAGTGGCATGGGTTTCTGTGGGAAAACTGTGAAGTCTCAGGGTAGTAATATGAGAACTAGGAGAACTAGTAATAGGCAAAATGAGGTGGATATTGGAAAGCCAGTGGCACTAATTGACAAGGACAGTAATAGGTTTAGTGGAATAACAGAAAGGAGCAGGAATGATAAAGAGAAAGGAGGGTCCTTAAGTATATATTACACAAATAGTCGCAGTGCTAGGAATAAGATGGACGAGTTGAGACTAGTTGCTAGTGCAGGTAACATAGATGTATTTGCCATTACTGAGACGTGGTTTAATTCAAAAAGTCGGGACATGCCTGCAGAACGTCACATTCAGGGTTTTAAATTGTTCCAAGTAGATAGAAGTATCGGGAAGGGGGGTGGGGTGGCATTGTATGTCCGAGATCGCTTGAACTGTTGCATAAAAACGGGTATTAAGTCTGAAGTAACACATACAGAGTCTGTTTGGATAGAATTTTCAGAGGGGCATGAAAAATTAATTTTTGGTGTGATATACCGTCCCCCAAATTTAGATAGGGACCAGGGGAGACTACTATGGGAGGAAATTGTTAGGGCCACAAGGCACGATAATGTAGTAATTCTAGGAGACTTTAACTTTAGTCATATTGATTGGAATTTCTTGACTGGGAATTTAGAATCATACGATTTCTTAGAAGTAGTTCAGGATTGTTTTTTGTTGTGACAGAACCTACAAGGGGTAATAACCTGCTTGACTTAGTTCTGGCAAACAATGAATCCCTTGTTAATAATTTAGAAGTTTCAGAGGAACTGGGTGCTAGCGACCACAAATCAATTACATTTATAATTGAATGGAAGTATGATAGTAGGGATAACTCAGTAACAGTCCCAGATTTTCGCTTAGCAGATTACGATGGGCTTAGAGAACACTTATCATCTGTTGACTGGGGTAACGAAGAGAGCTATCAATATGACAGTTTTCTGATCACAATACATGCTGCTCAAAGAACATTTATCCCTTATAAAGAAATTAGATCAAATAGAAATGACCCAAAATGGATGAATAATAGGTTGAAATATCTACTAGGGCATAAGAAAGGAATTTATAGGCGTATCAAAAGAGGCGAGGGTCATCTTATGAATCAGTATATTGACATTAAGAGGGACATTAAAAAGGGGATAAGAAAAGCTAAAAGGGACTATGAAATTAAAGTTGCTAGGGATTCTAAAACTAACCCAAAAAGTTTTTTCTAGGTATATAGAACAAAAGTCAGAGATAAGATAGGTCCCCTTAAAAATAACTATGGGCATCTTACTGACAAAGAGAATGAAATGTGCTCGATTTTAAATAATTATTTTCTCTCGGTTTTTACACAGGAAGACACTAATAATATTCCGGTAATTAATTTTTATAGTGGATCAGAAAAAGATAAATTATGTAACATCACAGTCACTAGTGAAATGGTTGTGAAGCAGATAGACCGACTGAAGCAAAATAAGTCACCGGGTCCTGATGAGGTTTTTTCAAGGTTTCTAAAGGAATGCAAAATGGAAGTCTGTGAACCATTAACTAATATTTTTAATTTATCTATTCAAACAGGTGTAGTGTCTGATATGTGGAAGATGGCTAATGTAATTCCTATTTTTAAAACAGGGGACAAGTCGTTACCGTCAAATTACCGCCCAATAAGCCTGACCTCAATTGTAGGCAAATTACTAGAGTCAATTATAGCTGAGATTATAAGAAGCCATCTCGATAAGCATAGCTTGATTAATGATACTCAGCATGGATTCACAAGAGGCCGGTCTTGTCTAACTAATTTATTAACTTTCTTCAGTAAAGCTTTTGAGGCTGTTGACCACGATAAAGAATTTGATATTATTTACTTAGATTTTAGTAAGGCATTTGATAGAGTTCCGCACCAAAGACTGTTGAAGAAAGTAGCAGCTCATGGCATTGGGGGAAGAGTGCTCTCGTGGATCGAATCATGGCTCACAGATGGCAATATAAACACAAATGCAGTATAATGTGATCCTTTATTGACTACGTTTCGCCCACACGGTGGGCTTTTTCAAGTCACAAACAGAACTACCTGGGGTGGAAGGAACGCGAGTATTTATAGTCCGGCTGAGGTCAGGTGAAGAATGCTGCATCTGATGATGTACCGAGTTGGGTTGTAGAGTCTAAAAACTTGGGTAGCTTGGAAAGGAGACTGGACAAGTTTGTGAGCAGACCTTCTACAGTGTTCTTATGTGGGATAGCGATGAAGAAGTTTCTTGGCAAGTGGTTCAGCTATGTTATAGAAGCCACTATTCTGGTTGAAGTTGTCGGATATAGAAATAAGTGATGATTCCAGGATTCTTCGGTATTGAGTGTTGTCTTCTGTGGCGATAAGTCTTGAGTTTCTGTAGTTTATCAAGTGGTTGTGTGAATTACGGTGTTGTACGCAGGCATTCCTTGTGTCGTCAGACCTGCTTGCGTATTGGTGTTCTGAAATACGTGTTTGGAGGTCCCTTGATGTTTCGCCCACGTATAACTTGTTGCAGTCATTACAAGGGATTATGTATACCCCTGCAGAGGATGGAGGCTTGTCCTGCCTACTACTGGTGATGTCCTTGATGGTCGTGGTTGTGGAGGTAGATACTTGGAATGATGTTTTGGCAAAGATGTTGGAAACATGTTTGGCAATGGAGTTGGTGGGAAGGACTATGTATCTCTTCTCGGCAGTGTCTTCTCTGGGTGTGTTGAAGATGTTTAGTGCTCGCCGTCTGCAGTCTCTGATGAAGTGACGAGGATAGTGGAGTTTGGAAAATACCTGTTCAATTATAGTGCATTCTTCCTCAAGGAACTCGTTGCTGCAGATTCTGAGTGCACGCAGGAAGAAGCCTATAATTACACCACGTTTGGTTTTGGTGTCGTGGTGAGAGTAGAAGTGGAGGAGATCGTTTTGGTTGGTGGGTTTTCGATAGACTTTAAAACGAAGTTCGTGGTCAGCTTTGCAGAGTAGAACATCAAGGAAAGGAAGAGTGTTGTCGACCTCTTCTTCAAGTGTGAACTGGATTGAAGGCTCGACCTGGTTGAGCTTGTCTTGGAGAGCTTGAACGTTGAAGCGTTTAGGAGTTATGAGGAGAATGTCGTCAACATAACGGAGCCAGGTGACAGACGAAGGAATAATGGTGGAGAAACGTTCGGCTTCTAGATGTTCCATGTATAGGTTCGCTAGGACTGCACTGAGTGGCGAACCCATGGGTAGTCCAAAAGTCTGCTGAAAGAGGTGATTTTCAAAAGAGAAACACGTAAAGCCAACACATAGTTCAACCAGGTCGATGAAGTCGCTGGCTGGAATGGGAAGATCAAGTGAATCGTCAATTTTCTTGCGCAAGAGATCGATGGCTTGTTTAGTAGGTACTTTAGTGAATAGGGAAGTCACGTCAAGGCTGGAAAGTTTCTTGTTCCTGATGTTGATGTTGCGAATGCGATTGAGAAGATCACCTGAGTGTTTGAGATGTGCTGGACTGATAGTGCCCAAGAGTTTCGAGAGGTGTTTGGCGAGAATTCCTGAGAGCTTGTGGGGAGCACTGCCTATTCCCGAGGATATGGGCCTCAGTGGGATACCAGGCTTGTGAGTCTTTGGCAGGCCGTACATTCTGGCAGGTCTGGGGTTGCTGGGCATGGTGTGCAGAAGTTTCTTCCCTTGTTCTGAGCTCAGAACAAGGGAAGAGGGCAAGCACACACACAACTATTCTCAGAACCATACAACCTATCACACCATCCCAACACACACTACAATCCATACCCACAGCCTCCACCCAACACCGAGCTATAGAATCCCACAGTATGCTACCAGGTCTCTCACCCTCACAGGCCCCCCAAACCATAGTGTTGGAAAGGAAACTGAAGGTATGGTACACAAACGCTGATGGAATAACAAATAAGTGGGAGGAGTGGCATGAAAGAGTCAAAGAGGCATCACCGGACATCATAGCTCTCACAGAAACCAAGCTTACAGGTATGATAACAGATGCCATCTTTCCAACGGGATTACAAATCCTGAGGAAAGACAGAGGGAACACGGGGGGTGGAGGAGTGGCATTGCTGATCAAAAATCGCTGGAATTTTGATGAGCTGGAGAGAGGAGACAGCGGAGAAGAAAGTGATTACATAGTGGGAACGCTTCACTCTGGAGGTCCCAAGGTGGTAATAGCAGTGATGTATAACCCACCACAGAACAGCAGGAGGCCAAGGCAAGAATACGACGAGAGCAATAGAGCAATGGTTGACATACTGGCTAGAGTGGCCAGAAGAGCTCATGCATGCAGGGCAAAGCTCCTGATCATGGGTGACTTTAACCACAAGGAGATCGATTGGGAGAACTTGGACCCGCATGGGGGCCAAGATACATGGAGGGTTAAGATGATGGTACTGGAAAACTTCATGTACCAACATGTAAGGGACACTACAAGAGAGAGAGGAGAGGATGAACCAGCAAGGCTGGACTTAGTATTCACCTTGAGTAGTGCAGATATCGAGGACATCACATATGAAAGACCCCTTGGGGCCAGTGACCATGTGGTTTTAAGCTTCGAATACACAGTAGAGCTACAAGTGGAGGGAGAAGCAGGAAGGCCAGGACGAATGAAGCCAAACTACAAGAAAGGGGACTACACAGGAATGAGGAACTTCCTGAACGGGGTTCAGTGGGACAGAGAACTGGCAGGGAAGCCAGTTAATGAGATAATGGAATATGTAGCAACAAAATGCAAGGAGGCTGAGGAGAAGTTTGTACCCAAGGGTAACAGGAATAATGAAAAAGCCAGGATGAGCCCATGGTTTACCCAAAGGTGCAGGGAGGCAAAATCCAAGTGTGCTAGGGAATGGAAGAAATATAGAAGGCAAAGGACCCAGGAGAATAAGGAGAGCAGTCGTAGAACCAGAAACGAATATGCACAGATAAGAAGGGAGGCCCAAAGACAATATGAAAATGACATAGCAGCGAAAGCCAAATCTGACCCAAAACTGTTGTACAGCCACATCAGGAGGAAAACAACAATCAAGGACAAGGTAATCAGGCTAAGGAAGGAAGGGGGAGAGACAACAAGAAATGACCATGAAGTATGTGAGGAACTCAACAAGAGATTCAAAGAAGTGTTCACAGAGGAGACAGAAGGGGCTCCAGAAAGACAGAGAGGTGGGGCACACCACCATGTGCTGGACACAGTGCACACAACCGAGGAAGAAGTGAAGAGGCTTCTGAGTGAGCTAGATACCTCAAAGGCAATGGGGCCAGATAACATCTCCCCATGGGTATTGAGAGAGGGAGCAGAGGCGCTATGTGTACCCCTAACAACAATATTCAATACATCTATCGAAACAGGGAGATTGCCTGAGGCATGGAAGACAGCAAATGTAGTCCCAATCTTTAAAAAAGGAGACAAACATGAAGCATTAAACTACAGACCAGTGTCACTGACATGTATAGTTTACCTGGAGTTTACCTGGAGAGAGTTCCGGGGGTCAACGCCCCCGCGGCCCGGTCTGTGACCAGTATGCAAAATCATGGAAAAGATTATCAGGAGAAGAGTAGTGGAACACCTAGAAAGGAATGATCTCATCAACAGCATCCAACATGGTTTCAGGGATGGGAAATCCTGTGTCACAAACCTACTGGAGTTCTATGACATGGTGACAGCAGTAAGACAAGAGAGAGAGGGGTGGGTGGATTGCATATTCTTGGACTGCAAGAAGGCGTTTGACACAGTTCCACACAAGAGATTGTTGCAAAAACTGGAGGACCAAGCAGGGATAACAGGGAAGGCACTACAATGGATCAGGGAATACTTGTCAGGAAGACAGCAGTGAGGCATGGTACGTGGCGAGGTGTCAGAGTGGGCACCTGTGACCAGCGGGGTCCCACAGGGGTCAGTCCTAGGACCAGTGCTGTTTCTGGTATTTGTGAATGACATGACGGAAGGAATAGACTCTGGCTTTTTGTTGACTTACCGGCTTTTTGTTGTCAAGCGTGTCAGCGTGCCTCGTTGTGCTCCGGGTTTTCTCGTGTTTTCACGGTCGCTCTTACGAGCTAGAACTTTAATTGGTGTCATCAATTATCTACGATACATCCCTCTAGCGCCTGGAACCAATCTTGGGCGGAAAACATTATATACTGAGTCAAAAAAGGAGAATTAGTGTGCACTACCTAGCAGAGTTTACTGCTAGAGCGGAATCAGGCCTGTGTCCCGTGTGAAAAAAATAATAATAATTGAACTTTTCGTGTCAGAGGAAAGAAAGTCTCCCTGATAACATTGAGTATACATAGTGTATAGTGTATACTACAGTGGCTCCCTAGTATATTGATGATAAAGGCTAAAGTGTCATTTGAAAACAGGTGAATTTGTAAATGAAGTGATAAGCCTATAGAGGCAGGTGCCAGAAGTCGCCAGAAACTTACCACAGATCAGCTGTTTTTAATAATCTTCCTGGCTTGCTAGTGTACTCGCATGTAATCTAGTGATACCAGTGAATAGCAGAATACAGTGTTGTAGTAGCAACTAACCAGTATTATAATGGTACTTAGTGGAGTGGAGTGACTTTCATTAGTTTCTTTTTTCTTGAAATACCAGACGTACACTGTGAATTTCATATAACCTGTATTTACCAGCGGTCGCAATATACACAACGAGAAGCAATTATTACTACAGAAAAAGCGTCCTTCCTCCAAAATTTCCACCAGTCAACTATAGTGATAATATAGCATTTATTGTGGTGGAGACGGAAAAAAAAAATAGAAAAGCTAGATACAGCGATTGATAAACAAGGGTTGAGGTCGACTGTTCGTCATTGTAGGAGTTGCCAGCAGTCACCGGTTTCTTCAACACGCAAGTTACACTTTTGTATCAATCAAATTACATATTACTCGGGTAGATAATTTCCAGTAGATCCTTCATGTGTTAGCTCAAATCACCGACCAGTATGTTTTAAATAAGTGACCCACTGATCAGATAAGATCGACTGGTCCGAACCCTTGACTGGTCCGAACCCTTGACTGGTTTCAAACGGTTTCGTTGGACAATAAAGCAGTCTGTAAACGGATAGGGTTGTAGGCACCCTTATAAACACAAACATTAAATATAAATCAGGAACGTGCACGGTAAGCTGTCCAATATACAAAAACAGTTAGAAACAGAAATACAAATAGCTAGAGCTTCATTTAAGGAGGTTATTAATAGAATATTCAAGAGGTTGCTAGTAGAATTGCAGCAAATCAATCATTCAAATCAATATGAAGCTGTGTGTAGTCTGTGGTCAGTCAAACAAACGGGCTTCCACATGGGTAAATTGTCATTTTTGTGGAAATTGGTGTCACGCCCCTTGTGCAGATATCCAAGAACTAGCTACAATCAGTGTTAAAACAGGGAAGTGTTTTCGGGTATGCCCAAATGTGATAAATCTGTGGACTAAAATCAAAAGGGTATTAAAAGAGGACAACGTCAAAGCTGCTTTCATAGAAAACCTGGAAGCTTTCTACAACAGATGTGAACATAAAAAGTCTGGGCTGAATGGTACTGCCCTTGATACTGGCCATGTAGTCAGAAACTGTAAGGCTGTAGATGAAGTCCTGGTAGTCAGTAAATGTGGGGCTGATAGTGCTGTCTTGGGAGACAGTAATGGTGAAGCTGGAGGTGCTGTCCTGGGAGACAGTAATGGTGAAGCTGGAGATTTTGTCCAGGTAGTCGGGAATTATACGCAGGAAGGAATACATATAAATGACCTCATAGGGGACAGGAGCCATAGTAGGGAAACAAGTGTAGTCAAAGATAAGATAAAACCAATATTGCAAACTAGAAATACCGCAGGAAATAGCAAACAAAAGGACTCCACTAGCAATAGTGAGGACATATTACCAAAAACAACTGGTGGGAGCTCCATTGTTGGTGCTAGGGAGGATAGAAGTAAGACAGGGAAACATGCACCAACAGGGAATACAGTCACACAAACCCAAGGCAAACGGAAACCAAGCCTGTGCACATACTATGCACTTGGTATCTGCTGGCATGGGAAATCTGGAAAAACAGATGGGACGTGCAACTATGACCACCCTAGAAAATGCCATGCCCATATGACAAGAGGAAAATGCAAACTCCCTTCCTGTAAGCTTTTTCACCCTGAACTGTGTACCTCTTCAGTACAGGAAAGACTGTGCTATAACTTAAATTGCCAGGCATACCATCTAAAGGGGACAAAAAGATACAAAACATCCAGGCCAGGGGAAACCTGGGTAGCCACAGCCACTCAAGAGGGAGAGGTTTTTTAGTGCCAGGAAGGAAAAAAAACTGGCAAGAAATGGCAGAAATCGTACACCAAATCCAGTCATTCCTCGAGTGGAACCACAGTCGATGGCCTCCACTCCAAACTAACAGATACAGATACTAATGCCGGAAAAAAATCCCCCCCCCCAGTACCAACAATACCACCAGTCCGATAACATTCTTCTTTGCAAATATACAGGGTCTAAAGCCAGCAACAAACAACAAAATACCTTTCATCCATGGACTGCTTGCAGAGGCAAAATCAATGTTCGTGGCTTTCACTGAGACCCACATAAAAGATCACTTGGACAACGAAATATGGATCCCAGGTTACAACCTATACATATGTGACAGAGTGAACAGGCAAAAGGGCGGGGGGGTTGGCATGTACATTGCAGAGTCACTTGTTTGCACAGAACTGCTTAATGCCTCAAATGATGTAGTGGAAGTTTTAGCAGTAAAGGTCGAGAACCAAAACCTAGTCATTGTGGTAGTCTACAAACCTCCGTATGCAACATCCCAGCAATTCCATGAACAGCTGTTAAAAATTGACCACTGTCTGGAAAATCTTCCAGCTCCTGCACCCAACATCTTGCTCCTGGGGGATTTCAACTTAAGGCACCTAAAATGGAGGAATATAGCAAATAATATTGTTGCAGTAATAACACCAGGAGGCAGCTCTGATGAAAACTCACACTCACACGAGCTTTTAAATCTCTGCACAAAATTCAATTTAAACCAGCAAATAATAGAGCCTACTAGACTGGAGAATACACTAGACCTCATCTTCACTAACAATGATGATCTGATAAGAAATGTCACCATATCAAAAACAATATACTCAGATCACAACATAATTGAGGTTCAGACATGTATGCGTGGAGCCCCAGACCGACATAATGAGACTAGTCACGAGGGAGCATTCACCAAATTCAACTTCAATAACAAAAACATAAAGTGGGACCAAGTAAACCAAGTCCTAACCGATATAAGCTGGGAAGATATGCTAAGCAACACAGACCCCAACTTATGCCTAGAACAGATTAACTCGGTGGCACTCGATGTATGCACAAGGCTTATTCCTCTAAGAAAAAGGAGGAGTAGATGTAAAATAGAAAGAGACAGGCGCTCCCTTTACAGGCGACGGAGAAGAATAACAGAGCGGCTAAAAGAGGTCAATATATCTGAAATGCGTAGGGAGACACTGGTCAGAGAAATAGCAAGCATCGAACTTAAGCTAAAAGAATCCTTTAGGAGTCAGGAATCGCGGGAAGAACTAAAAGCCATAAATGAAATCGAAAGAAATCCAAAGTATTTCTTCTCCTATGCCAAATCAAAATCGAGAACAACGTCCAGTATTGGGCCCCTACTTAAACAAGATGGGTCCTACACAGATGACAGCAAGGAAATGAGTGAGCTACTCAAGTCCCAATATGACCAGACTGAGAGTCGAAGATCAAAATGAATTTTTTATGAGAGAGCCACAAAATTTGATTAACACAAGCCTATCCGATGTTATCCTGACGCCAGATGACTTCGAACAGGCGATAAATGACATGCCCATGCACTCTGCCCCAGGGCCAGACTCATGGAACTCTGTGTTCATCAAGAACTGCAAGAAGCCCCTATCACGAGCCTTTTCCATCCTATGGAGAGGGAGCATGGACACGGGGGTCGTCCCACAGTTACTAAAAACAACAGACATAGCCCCACTCCACAAAGGGGGCAGTAAAGCAACAACAAAGAACTACAGACCAATAGCACTAACATCCCATATCATAAAAATATTTGAAAGGGTTCTAAGAAGCAAGATCACCACCCATCTAGAAACCCATCAGTTACACAACCCAGGGCAACATGGGTTTAGAACAGGTCGCTCCTGTCTGTCTCAACTATTGGATCACTACGACAAGGTCCTAAATGCACTAGAAGACAAAAAGAATGCAGATGTAATATATACAGACTTTGCAAAATCCTTCGACAAGTGTGACCATGGCGTAATAGCGCACAAAATGCGTGCTAAAGGAATAACAGGAAAAGTCGGTCGATGGATCTATAATTTCCTCACTAACAGAACACAGAGAGTAGTCGTCAACAGAGTAAAGTCCGAGGCAGCTACGGTGAAAAGCTCTGTTCCACAAGGCACAGTACTCGCTCCCATCTTGTTCCTCATCCTCATATCCGACATAGACAAGGATGTCAGCCACAGCACCGTGTCTTCCTTTGCAGATGACACCCGAATCTGCATGATACGGTCTTCCATTGCAGACACTGCTAGGCTCCAGGCGGACATCAACCAAATCTTTCAGTGGGCTGCAGAAAA